>NC_056733.1:74803048-74908048 GCF_019279795.1 Protopterus annectens | reverse complement strand
GTGGAGGGGATTTGGATGAGTAGATAGTCATGTATTTTTGGTGGTATGAGATGGAGGTTGTGCACCGCTCCTTTTTTTTCTTTGTATTTCCTTGCCACTTTTTCTTATATTTTTATTTGGGTCTGTCAGATGATTCTGTTTTCAGAAACTCAAAATTCACATGGTTGAAACTATATGATCGAGATTGCAAAAACCTGAACGTCAAAACAAACAAAACAAAACACAAAATACCCCCACAAAACATCTACCTTCTAATGTTTTTGCAGGAGGCAAGCTCCCCTGCACCCCCACACCCCCTGCAAATTATATATATCAAGTCTGAGATCACACTACTGTGAGGAAAAGGGTAAATTGCCTGATCCTCACTGTACCACAATCTCCATTCAAAAGCTTTGAGTTTTCAAAAACTCGATCATATGGTCTCGACCATATGAATTTCAAGTTTCTGAAAACTGGATCAACTGATAGGGACCCTTTTGTTTACCTGTTTTTGCTTGCACTGCTTTTTCCTGAAAAAGGGCCCTATATTGGAGGGTTAATTCTGGTATGGGACACTAAAAAACACCTGCTTAACCCCTACAATAAGTTTCCCTCTTTCATCACGACATTTTAAAACCTTAGCTGAGGAATAACCAAGTAAAACTTATTTATCCAAGGGAGCACTAAGGATCTGCACATTTTAATCTTGAAGTAGATTTTGCAATCCCAGCCAGCTGTACCTGTGCATAACAGAACCCATGTCAGCTTGATCCTGAAACTGCATAATGCAGACATTTAAGGGGGATGTTTGGTTACTTGTGAAATCATATTCGGTAGAGAAGACTTTCCCTCATGAGAGTAAATTAGCAACAGCTTTACATATATATGCAAAGAATGCAACAGAAATTTAGCCAAGTGAGCCTGACAATTTGTTGTCCTAAAGGCTAAGTTAGAAGATGTGTAGACTTTTCTCATACCTGTCTTTCGTCCTCCCTTTCTTGTTAGACGGAACTGAGTTCACAATAAACTGTTTAGGATTGTATTCTTTGGCCTAAGAAATGCATAGTAAGAGGGGTACAAAAAGGAATATGTGAATTTGAAATACTTTATAAGGCCTATGAGGCTTTTTGAGTGCAGGTGGTTGACTATCTAAAAAGTACATGCAGAATTGAAGTTATCCTCCAGCGCACCAATGACAGGAGGAATGGCAAGCAGTTTTGAAGTATTCACTTGAAGAAGTTGGTAAGTACTTCTTTTCTGTGTGATATTTCTTTTTTCCCATTGGAAGATGTCCTTCATTCTGGCAATTATGTTAGAAAAGGGTATCCCTCTCATGGAGAATCAGAGGAAATGTTCTCCTAAGTCTCTGTCTCCAAAGAAGTTGGAGGGGGGATACCTGTGAAGAATCATGACCCTTCTTTTCTGCCTTTGACAGGGAGCCATCATCTGAGGGTGAGGAGACCTTTTTCTTTTTAGATGGGAAGGAGAAAAAGCCTGTGACGATTGGGTGGCTTTGAAAAGCCCCTTAGCAAAACTGTGCCACTCATCTTTAGGCTGTTTAGCAGAAGGTAGAAGGTAGAGAAAGATGTCAGGCATTTTGCATTTTCTCTTCTGGTGTGCCTAAAGTGACAGACCTAGAAGTATCAGATGTCCATACTTCATTACTGAACTCACTACCTCTTCCCTGACCAGCAAATGAAGGATTCCATCCAACACTTCTGAAAGCAGAAATTGGGATTTTCCCTTCATATGTCTGGTCTTTGAGGGTGACCAGTCTCCTGATCCCTAGGGGGCATCCCCCTGAGCAGCCCTGGAGGGATCAGGCACATGGGGCAGATTGTCCAAGGACTCCGACAGGGTTACAATGGAGTAATCTGTTATAGGCCGGTGAAAAGAGGATGAAATTATAACAACTTCAAAAGCCACTTTTGCAGATTTTCTTTTTACTTTCGAATCAGAAGGGGAATGTCTGAGGACGTGGAGCTAGTATCCATGGATGAATGAATAAGGGCCTTCTGCTGCTGGTTTTCAAGAAAAATGCTAAATCTTTTAAGTTGACTTCTGATCATCTTGGGGGTAAATAGGATGTGTGTGAATCTTTATACAATATCTGTCTTCCACACAGACACTTCCCTCTTCTCCTAGATGTAGAAAAAAAACTTTCTCACAGATTTTTTTATTCAAAATAAAAAAGGAACAAAAATCCCCTAACAAATAATTATCTCTCCTGTTTGGCATCTACTTTTCTGAAGTAAAAGCCATTACCTACAAAGGTCTCTGGCTGACAAAATTTGCAGATGACTGCAAGATGGGAGCAGTCATTGAATCCCCAGATGACCTAGCCATCCTGCAGGAAGGTTTGTCTAGATCTAAGGATGTCATTGTCTCCCCCCCACTCGAGTCAGCACTTATTAGTCCAGTTATTGAACATAATGCCCCCTTTGTCATGTACCTATCCAAACACATGCAACAACTGGAATAACCACACAGATACCTTACTAAAAGGATACAAGGTCTAAACAACATGTCCTACATGGATTGATTCCATGCCCTGTCACTACACTCTGTATCCTACATGCTGCTAAAAGGTGACCTCTGTCCGGAATACAAGGAATCCTCTGGCCACATTCCTAATTGATTTACTGCACATCAGATAGTCAAACAGCATCAGAAATTCTCAGCTAGGGACCTAAACCTTTCTGTAACATCATTGGAAAGGTTTGGTGGGACAGGTATATTTTGCAGAGGATACCACTGCTATGGAATGGACTTCCCATCCACATAAAACAAAGTTCATCCCTGTCCATTTTCAAGTGCAACTTAGATCTATGGATAGGAAACAGAAAAATTACCCCAGGACTGCCCTCTGTACTACTAGTGGACAGATGCAGCTCATAACTGCTTTACCACATGCATGGGTCCCTTCAAATTATCTAAGGTTTGATCCCAGTTATTCTCATTAGGGGTAATATAGTCAACCATTATTATTAATCTAGAATAATAATTATTATTATAATTAATATTAATTATTATTATTTATTATTTTAGGCCATGGGGTAGGTAAAAACCAATCCATAACCAAATGGAAAAAGTTATTTCAGCTAAAAAAGGGAAATTGGCTAGACTTAAAATGTCCTGTAAAGGCAGCTAGCCTAGTACTTAGTTATGAACCTATGAACCTATCTGTCCAAAAAGTTAAAGAAGCCAAGTGAAGACCAAGTCTGACTGAAATCTTCAAGGGCAAGAAAGTTCTGATTTTTGGTGCCCATATGTTTGCTTTTAAACCAGCATGTCTTCAAGCTTCCTTGGATGTAAGGCGTGCATGGAACGTACCCAAAACTTATGTTTCCTGGTCAGACATTCAGTACTTGGTAGGTTATATCCCATATAGCATTAAGACTACTGAAACAGTGAGCTAATGATGAAAGTAAACTTAATCTGATAAATAAAACTAAAGCTTCCCCTATGATCAGTTGAGACATAAATAATGAAAAAGCAGTTCCTCGATTGTAGCTGCCTGGGAACAGTAAAGTCATGCACCAAAAAGCAGTGTTTTTGCAGGGAAACAAGCCTCCTGCAACTCATATAGTGGATTTCACCCCTTTACGTTGTATAGTGCTAGCTCAATAGCTGTGTGCAGTAGTGTGGAAAGGAAAAAACCTGTAGCACAGTTCACTGTGGCCTCGCACAAATAGCAGCGCTGTGTTATATACTCTGGAATTTTAAAACTAGGGAATAGTAACAGTGAATAAATGTGATGAATGAATTAGAACCTGACCACAATACCCTTGTTCAGTGGTAAAGAGGCCAATAGTAAATATACTTTTGCAGGGGGGTGGGCTTTACTCCCTCCCCATACCTCCAGTGCAGGACTCGTCCCACACATCACAGATTTCTATGTACATAAACTCTGAGTTTACATTACTGCAGATATGTAGAACTCATGCAAACCCTCATACAATACTTTTCCATTTTTTATGAGCCAATATTATCGCAGAGTTTGTGTTTATGTTAAGCATGCCTATAAGGTGCAGGGGATGTGGCTTCCCTGCAAAAATATTTAAAAAATAATTTATTTCTTTTTAGAGTTCCATCTTTTATCATATTGGTAGTGCTATGCTTGTGGTATATTTGCCTATTTTATGTTCCAGTACACTTTACAATCTTTCATTATATTGTACTTAACATTTTGAAATTTCATATGTGAAATGAATGCTTAAGAAACATAACTACAACTGTGTGAATCGGCAGGTTTGGATTTCTTGGTTTTTATTTTGCATAATTACATTGCTTCTTGTGTTGCGCTCTGGTTTCCTTGTGGTTTCCTTTATCTTAAATGCGTTACTTTTTTTTACTTTAATTTTGTTTTTCTTGGAATTTAAAAAAAAAGTTCTTGGTTAGGGCCATACAGCAAGCACTTGCATTTGTTTACTGCAAGCTGATTAGCTCTTTCTGAATTGTGGAATGAAAAGCGAAGTAGCATTTTGTTTAAGGAAAGTGCTATAGTGCTGTTTTGTGTTTGGCTGCAGACTGCAGCACTTCAGAGTGTGAAGAAACTTCATTCTAGCTCTTGGAACACCTGGGACCTGTCTAATATGAGTAGGCATTTGTGATTTTCTGTTATGTGTATTTTTTTTTTTTTTTGTGATGGGATGGTTGTGTTGGTGAGAGGAGGAGCAGCTGCTACATCTTTCCTGGCTTATTCTGAAGATGGCTATTACTAGCAACTTTAAATTGCACTTGGCATCTTGAGACAGTGTTAACAACTGCTTAATGCTTACCAGTAATCTGTTTTTATAAAACAATGGCATAATTTGTGAGATTGAAACAGAAGGCTAATCTCTCACCATGGTCCTTTTTTGATGGGTGACACACACACACACACACACACACACACACACACACACACACACACACACACACACACACACACACACACACACACACACACACACACACACAGACACTTGCCAGTGCACTACCACATGCCAACCAATGCTGAAGTAGTTAAAAAAAATCTCTATACAAATCCAGTAGCATAGTTAGGGTGGGGTAATAGGGACAGCTGCCCACATGCACAAAATTCTAGTGGAAATATCTGCAGATTCTGATCGGTCTTCGATGCAGTGCATTATTGGCATTCAAATATTAATTTTGCATTTCTTATCAGAAGTGAAGTGCTTAGTGCTCAGTGCATATTTGTCATAAATTGTAGCAGCTGCTTGCTTCATTGTAGCAATCAATTTGCTACAGTTTAAAAAGGAAACTTTTTTTAGAACTGAAGTGCTTAAGTGCTTTTCACTCGCTTAATTTCTCCAAGTCTTTTGGGTTTCCAATACCATAATAGGAATGGACTTCAATCCTAAATCAAAGAATGATTAATGTTCATCAGATTAGTATTGTTTCAGTCTTTGATTTAAGCCAAAAGTGCTATTCGCAGCACCTGCGATATGCCCAGAGCTGATTTCTTCTGCAATTCATATGGAGTTATATGTATTGGTAGCCTATCTAAATAGGACTGTAAATTCTTTTTTATGAGACCCATTGGTTTTACTTCTATTGGAACTGTCTGGGTATCCTTCTTCCATACTACCCTCATTTCTGCCTGCAAATCCTGGTATTTTATGACTTTGTGTCTCTCTGTACATAAGACACTATAATCAGTGGGTGTAGCAATTTCAATGATCAATGCTACTTTTGTCTTCTTTCCATGGACTACTATATCTTGTTTTCTCATATCTATTTTTTGAAGTGTTAATAATGGCTGATCTCATGTGATATGAACTTCATCATTTTCTATAATCCTTTGTGGGTCATGTTTCTAGTGCTTCTCAGCTACTTCAATATTGTAATGTTTGCATAATTCCCAGTGCAACAGTCATGCTACATTATTATTCCTTTCAGTATACAGGCCTTCACCCAGCAACAAGAAGTGTGACTGTTTCCAGTTCTGTTTTACAAAACCTACATGTGTTTATTTGACAAGTTCAATGGACTTTGTAAACCATTGTGTATGTAGTCCACAGTCCTGGGCCACCTTTCATCTTTTGGTTTAAATTCAGCTCTGCTTAACCATTCCTGTGTCAAGTCCTGATAAACATGAGGTTGTTCCAGGAGTTTTCTATACTTGCAACTATATTTATGCCTTTTCCATATTTCTTGCCTTCTCATCAGATCCTTCACCTTATATTCTTTCTTTTTTGGCGCATTCACTTATTGCCTGATTTTTGTCTACTTCTGGTTTGATTTCCATTCCCACTTGACACCAATATGCTTCTGCTAAACTAAGCAGGGAAGTCATCTTAGACTTGTTCTCCTCATGTTTTAAAACTCTTATTATGTTTAGATTTTGTGAAGTCAGCAGTTATGTATGCAGTCCTACGATTGCAGATCTATACGTGTAGTTAGTTTTGAGGAAACACATACGTCCTTCAGAACATAGAATATATAAATCTTGGTATGCAATGGATTTTTATACATCATTTGACAAGTGTGAAGCATTTTTCTTGTTTTCCTGTCCAACTGATCCAATACAATCCGAAAGGTAAGTTCGCTTGTGACTGGAACTCAACTGATCCAATACCTTTTGGGGCCAGTCAATCACCCCAAAACTGTAAGTTAGAACAGATAGAGCACACTAGTTTATAGCTTGGACTTTGTTCCTAAATGTCAGGGCTGTTTTCAGTATTAATTTTAGTCTTCTAAAATATTCCTTACTAAGTTTTGTTTGCATTTGTTCATGTTTTATTGTTGAGTCATCATCAGTTCCCAAATATTTATACACTCCATCCTGCTCAAGGTTCTTTATATCACATTCCTGTCTCAGAACAATATTTTCTTAGTGCTTCAGCTTTCCTGCTTTAAAGGTTGCTTTTGCATGTTTATCAAGACCAAATGACATTCTTTTTCATCTGAGAAAGTGACCACTTGCAGTTGTGCTTTCAGTTCCTTATCTGATGAACTATACAGTTTTAAATCATCCACAAAAAGAAGAAGAGAGGTCTTTTCACTTTGATGTTTTCTGACAGCCAAATTGTAACCATGATCTAATCTGTTAAATAGATAGCTTAATGAGTTAAGGGCAAGACAAAAGAGCAGCAGTGACAAAAGTCAGCCTGAAATACCCCCCTTTGAATTTTTATCACTGGGGTAATAATTTGTCCTTTGTCATGGCTTAACTGCAGAGAGGTTTGCTACTGTTTAGTGGTCACTTTAATGTAATTGATCAATGTAAGGTGTATCTTATACATCTGTAAGCACACCTTTAACTATGAATATGGGATGCTGTCAAATGCTTTTTTGTAGTCTATCCATGCCATACTTAGATTCTTCCCCTTTTTACAGTTCTCCGCTATGACTTTATTTAATGACAAATGATTCTTTACTCCATATGACTTTCTTTTATTACCCTTTTGTTCCATTGCCATGATTGAGTTTTCTTCTAAATGACTATAAACTCTACTGGCATCAATTCCACTATATAGTTTATACATTGTCAAAAGGCTAGTTATTGGTCTATAGTTTTTAGAATAGCTTGTAAGTTTAGTCTTAAGGAGGAATATCATTTTTCCTGTTAACCACCTTGATCTTATTTATTGTTGGGGTATGCTTCACCTGTCCCGAGGTCCCAAACAGGATAATGAATGAATGAATGAACGAATGAATAAATAAACCTTTCTTTGGATGGTGTTGTACATTTGTATGGTCTAATAGTACTGTTATGTTGTACTACATGCTTGTAATTTTTGTGGGGAACTGTGGTCTCCCATGCTGTGTGTGAAGATAGGTGAAGGCTGCCAGCCTAGCTAGATAGAATTTTGTAGATAATTCTGTCATTTGTAAATATTAATGTAAGCCACAGGCTTGTTCTCTTAAATGTGAAAACACTGTATTGGATGTTGAACTGAAAAAAATGTAACAACAGTGCACTCTGCTATAAGAAAGCTGATAAGTCAAGCATTGTAAAATTCTTTGATCTAAAACTCGGAGCTGAGATGTCTAGAGGGAGGCATTCTGCCTATTGTTTTGAGGCCAGAGTTAATGGCTATAATTTACATGTATAATTTATTTTATTGCTCTGGCTTCCTGACCAGCTGCAAGATCAAAAGGGCTATTAACCTCTGAGTTTCTGTTAGCCTGGGAACCAGAAAGAAATGATGTAATCTGAAATGAATCAGTGTTACAGTGTTATCAATTTAAGGACAGAAAGAATGAGAGCATTGGAGGATTTGTCTTGAGAACATCCAACTCACCAGCACTCTGCCTGTGTTCTATATGTAAGTTTATTTTAGAACTGTGTTTTCTCTTAGATATAGCTAGGAAATAGGAAGATTAGATTAGTTTTTTTCTGTATTGATGTCAGAACTTTTCTACTGTATTATTTTAAGTATTTCTCTGTGATCTCTGAACTCTTGACGAGCACTGTGTGGTAAGAAGTATTGTCTTGTGTGTTTATTATTTATTATTAAATATTTTTAAACCCCGCGGTGGTGGTGCTGCGGCAGCGTTGTCACCTCACAGTAAGACGCTGTCCGGTTCAATTCCTAGCTAGAGCATCTTCTGCGTGGAGACATGTGTGAATGGGTGTACCTTCATTGAAGGTTGTGCATCAGGGCTGGTAACTCGGCATGTAAAAATCAACTACCAATCATTAGGGGGCCGGAGTTCCGCTGTGGCGATCCCTAACTGGGAAAAGCCGAAAGACACAAACAAAATTATTAAATATTTTTAAACCTTTCAACTGTGGCTGTTTTGTGTAGAGATAATTTAAGCTCTAAGAGTACACTGCATGTATTTAGTGATACTGGCCAAGCCACTCCAATAAGCCTTGACTGTTCAGTTATACTTGTCATTTGGATAATAATATTGCACAGTAATAATTGGGCACTCTTTTAAGGGCATTTGGGTAGCTGAGAAATGTTAGCTGGATGGTGGCAAGTGGTACTGCCATATTGTCTGGGTAAAAGGGGCACAGCTGGAGAACCTGTGCCAGCCTTCCCCAGGAGTGTCTATGTGGTTGTATATAACTCTTATCTCAAAGTGTGTTGTGTGTGTCAGCTACTTGGGCAGGGACACGAAGCACTGGTTGGACAGAGAGGGTGCTAGAGGTTTTAGCTTGCCCACTAGGCTGAGATCTGGACCCTATAGCTGTGCCAGTGGGGAGTCTTATTGGGAACCTGGAGAGAAAGGGAGAAACCAACCCCAGACTGACTGTGATATCTGTGTGCTCTTAAGGGAAATTGTACTTTACTGTGTGTGTGTAATTATCCTTTCCCTATATGGATGCCCCTCACTGGTGTTAGTGGTGAGGATTGATTGCTGGGCCAGTGCATGGGTGTCACACTGTGTAGCTGCTAAGCATACTTTTTTTCTTTGCAGATACATTAAAGTTGTGTTGAGACCGATCTGTTTACTTTCTTTCTCTCCTTTCTAAAAGGTTATTTCACTCAGTGGTACCTATCCTAATCAAAATTAAATTTCTACCAATAAACTATGAATATTCCCACTCCTTCTATGTTTTCTTTAGATAGGCATTAATGTGTGCAGATTGCAGTGACATACCAACAGGACGATGTTAAACCCATGGGTTGTGGAGATTAGTTTAAAGAATTACTAGGGATGCAGCAATGGAATGTGCTTCATTCTGCTTACCTGCCTCCTCCCCTTGCAAAGCTGGGCCCACTGCAGGTAGCTAGAAGGTTTTTGGATTGGTAACTAGTACTTGCTTACTGGCTTAAATCATTGTTTTTCAGACTTTGACACCTTAATCTTCCCTTTATTGACTGTCTTGGGACACATTGTTCTACTGCATTCATGAGCAAAATGTCAAACATAAAACTAGCAGTCATTTATTATGCAAGCAAAAACATACTACCACCACATAGACACATGAATTCGATAACTGCATCTAATTGTTATACTTTTATATATAATGAGACCCACATTATAGAAGCAATTCCTGAAAGTTAACATTAATGCCTTTCTTGAACTCCATAGAAAGGCTGGGGCCTTGATGTATGAGCAATATTAGCTTTAGTCATTTTCTGTGCAGGACACAGGAGAAAAAGCAGTGGGAAATATAAGGGTCTCTTAGAGACATTGCTTGTGAGATGTGTAAGGGGCTAAAAGGGTTTTAGTCCTGAAAGTTATTCAAAAAAAGAAGAAATAAAGAATGCAAGAAAACCCTGAATATTTTTGCAGTGGAATTACAATGTGAAACCCTACTAACTGCTCTCTTGCATTTCATTTCAATTAAATACTTATATGTTTTAGTCAGATTTTCTCAGACATGTCTCTACCATATTGACAAATTTACTGTCCAGGTTGCTTTGGGAATGGAGGCAGGGTAGTATAAAAAGTCTTAATTAATGCTTGATGGACAAGGTTGAGAAATAACTTAAGTCCAGTAGCCCAAAGTAAATCATGTGTCATGGTTTTCGGAGAAAGTATAGCTGAAAACAAAAGTATTGAAGATTTTGGAAATTAGAAAATGAACCATTGCAGTAAGCTAAAGAGCTGTGTAAACAGCTGATTCTACAAATTGCTTATTTGCACAGGCTTCTGCCTTACGTAAATGATGTGTCTGATGCAAACTAGGGACATGGCATGTGATGAAGTGGTAGGGGGCATATCTGTCCTGGACACTCCATCCCTTGGAAAGAAGCTAGTGTGGGGCAACATTATATAATGTTCCTGGCTCATGCATTGTACAAGTGGGGAGAGAGAAGGGGTTCACAAACAAGTCAGCATATTATTTTGTGCAGTGTGCTACCAGAATATGCAATGCTTCTCCGACAATAAACTAGGTGAGTCTCATTTTATTTGACAATGATAGACGAAATGTGTTTCCAACAAAAGTATTTTATAAGTGAGGAGCAAAGCCTGCCACACTGCTGATACAGTATGCCTGCCCTACCCCCTAACTAATAAAATTACCCACTGGGTCACCTGACCTCAAGGGCAAATAGCAAAATATTTTTATTAGAAGTCCTTTTTGGTCTGTTCAGTCAAACTTAAGTATGATACAGGTCATTTGTAAATCATATACATTTTATCCTGTCATCATTCATTGAAGTGATGGCTCAGACAGCCCTTCCATGTAGCACTGGTCAGCAATAAGTCATCAGTATCATCTAGGCAAAACCTTCTGTTTTATGTTTATTTGTTGTACCAATAGCCAGGTTGGGTAGCACAGGCTTCTGCTATAGTTTTAGATATGCAAACCTATTCCCATTGCTGTATGTGACACATTCATCAGATCCCTACAACAGAATGCAACCTTATGACCTGTTAAACTGGATTCTTCAGGTATCAAGCAACAATATCCAACTGACAAAAAGTTACTCAGCCTTCTTCCATTATCCTTGTTATCCCTTTTACTGTAGTTATAGTAACACTCAGTTTTCTTTACATTTTAAAACAATCGCACAAAATGATACTCATAAACCAATTTCATGCTTAAAGACATGGTACCGTATTCAGGATGCTTTGAACTTCAGTGATGCCTCATGCTTCTGTGATGTTACATTTCTTCTAGCATTTATCTACGTATTGCTAAATTCATGCTTCATGAAAGTTGGATATTTGCCTCATCATTTTGGCTGTTCTTGTTACTTTTGACCACTGCTGGTAAGACTACATGTTTCCCAATGGCAGATTATGATGTTACAGCAGATGATTATGAGTTGAAGTAGTGGCTAAAGTTTAGGGCCATACAAATGCCCTTTTCAGTATATTATGCACAGTAAGGGGCGTGGATAGATTTTAATTGTATTGATTATATTATTGTAGTTTTTGAGACTAATTCATTATTAGCCTTGCATAACTCAATTCCTAGATATTTTAAGGTAGATTCTTGTTTCCCTGTGATGTGATCCCCCTTAGTCTGCAGTTCTTTTTTTATTTAAAAATAAAAATTTTGATTTTGATTTATTGAAATGGAGTCCTGACATCATGTGAAATTTGTCAATTAATATATCTAATTCTTCTAATGTCTCTTTTGTATTAGATAATGTTAGTAATATGTCATCAGCAAATAGCATTACTTTAGAATTGTATTGCTCATAAACATCTATTCCATTGATTATATTGTTACAAATTGAATCTGCCAATATTTCAATAGTCAGAGCAAATATAATCGGTGACATGTGACATCTTTGTTTAGTGGCTTTTGTTATATGTATAGATTCAGAGGTAAAAGGACCTAACTTAACATACACTAAATTATTTGTATATATATTCTTTAGGAGATGAACAAAGGATGCAGGAAATTCAAATAGCATTAGGATTTTGAATAAATAGTCCCAATTTAGGGACTCAAAGGCTTTCTCTATATCTAAGCCAATTATGAGTGTTTATTTTCTTTATTAACATAATCTATAAGATAAATTATCCTTTTAATATTGTCATGTGTGTGTATATGATATATAAATCCAGTTTGATCATTATTTATTGTTTTGGATTGTGGTATTTACATTCTGTTAGTTAATATTGTCATAAATATCTTATAGTCATTATTTAATAATGATATAGGTCTATATGAGGTACAGAGGTTTGGGGGATTTGTTTTCCTTTAGGATTGGTGTGATTAAGGAATATCTTCAAGAGGGTGGTATTAAAGCTTGTGACTGAATTTCTAATAGAGTTTTATGGAAGATGGATAGTATCTTTGAAGGAAAAAGTTTATATATTTCCATAATTATGCCATTTATGCATGGAGCGTTATTATTTTTAGCCTCTTTTATTGTATCTGTAATTTCTTTGTAGGATATGGGTGCTTGCAGATCTAGTTTAAATTTTTTCTGGTATTTTTTTATATTAGAACATTTTTCATCTAGATTTAATTGATTGATATGTATATTTTCTTTTTGGAAATGTCCCATATAGTGATTTCTATAGACATCAAGGATGTCACCTATATCCGAGACATTTTTCCCTTCCTTTTTATGGAAGATACTTTTAATGTTATTAGCTTTTGATTGTATTTTGATTCTTGTGGATACATTATGTAGATATTTGGGAGAAGTGGCCAAGGTAGTCATTTTTTGTTTTTCTAAAGCTAAACTAGTTTTATGTATTAGAATGTTGTTGTATTTATTGTTTAATACTTCTACTTTCTTTTTCATCTACAAATGATTTTGATTTTTTTCAGCTTTTACTGATAAAAGTTTGGATTGTAGATCTAATAATTCAGAATCCTATTTATTTTTTTTATACCAAGTTAGGGTTTTACCATATATGTAAGCTTTTAATGAGTCCCATATCATTATTTTATTTATCTCTGTGGTGTAATTAATATCTAAGAAGAACTGTAATTCAGATAATAACCAGGGTTTGAACTCTTTAATTTTAGTTATATATGCTAGAATTCTGGAGTTAAAGATTCATGGTTTGTACCCATTTTTAAGTTTTAGTATCAATGAATTGTGGTCTGAAAATGGGCAGGGAGTGATTGAGAAATTAATGATTTTAGTGAGTAAGTCATGGGCAGCAAATATTTTATCTTTTCTAGTTTGGGTACCATATCAGTGATCTTGATGGGAAAACAACAAAGATTTATCTTCTTTAAATTTGAAAGTATCTGCAAGATGAAATGATTCTACCTACTTGCTTAAAGCTTTTCATACAGCAGATGTACACAGCAGTCTTTTATTTGTAGTTTCAGAAATATTGAATATACAGTTAAAATCTCCTCCTAATATTAAGTTGCCTTTATAATTATCGGAAATGAAATCCAAGTGTTTTTAACAGTTCCTGTTCCAATGCTGGGAACCAGTATAGATTGGCTAAGGTGCATATTCTGTTATTATATTTAACTATTACTAATGCCATAAGGTCTTCTTTATCTTCATACTTATAAATGATTTCTGGGTTAATCACATTTGTTTTACAAAAAATTGTTACCCCTTTTGTCTTTGTCTTATAAGTGGGTTGTACCAATATCATATATTTCTTAGGATTCTATTTGCAATTGTCATTTCTTTTGAAATGAGTTTCTTGAAGGAAGACAATTTGTGCTTTGTTCAGGTTTAAATATTTCAGTAGATTTGATCTCTTGCTAGGATTGTTTAAGCCATTGGTATTTAAAGATAATAAAGTTAAATCCATCTTAGGTTATTTAGACTATGTATTTTTTTGCTTTATTGTGACTATTAAACATTTTCATCTGATAACTATAAAGTATATGTTTGAGTTTTAAAGGAAATTTTCAGTTTTATACTTTGAGTGTTTACCAATAAAGTAATGTTTTGGTCAGGCATACTAAAAATGTTTTTGTGAAATAACAAATTTAAATTAATAAATGTTAGCAAAACTAAGATCCGCACTAGCCATGGAATGAAAATCATTCCTAATCTGATGGATAAACCTAAATCCATCAGATTATCACTCATACCATGACAATCCAAAACATCTGAGCTCCATAAATTGAATTATCATATGGAGAATATTTGTAACAGGAATAAGCAATATTTATATTATTTTGAACAGATATAGTACTATTGTAGAATAGACAGAATTCTAATACAATATAAATGTCTACTTATTGTATAAGCAATTAATATTTACATGAAAGATAGATGACAAGCAATTCAGTCATAGTAAAGTATGATGTATCATATATAAAACCTCAGTAAAAGATTATAGCACACAGTTATTTAACATATTCATGCTTATTGATGAAGTCTTTCAAAACTTATTACTTAATATAAATAGATAGTAATAATATTTATACCTAGTGTTTATAATACAATGTATTTTACTGGATATATCAGAAGTTATATTTCATTGTTTGCCAACATTTAAGTAATCACTTTGTTTGTTGCTAACTTACTTAAAGCATCAAGTTTGTTTTATGTGAACATTGATGAAAGTTAGTGCATTTTAATTATCAGTGCATCCCTCTTCCCCCCATTTCCTACACATACAAATTTTCATATCTGTCATTTCTGATTATAAAATGAGTGAAAGTATAGGTTAAAAACAACAAATTCACTTATTGTGAAAAATGATTACAAGTTCCCTTTCCATATTCACAAATTGCCATTTTATGGCATATACTGAAAGTGTTTAGATTTAAATGGCAACATTCTATTTTGTATAATCAGCAAAGGTTAAACTGAGTATTGTCAATTTAATACTATTTGTTCAGAATGTGATTGTTACATTCTGTGAAATTCCTAGTTAAGGCTTCTATTGTTTCCCTTGAACAACTTTGTCAGTTTGATGGCATGTATAAAACATTAGTTATCTTGGTGACAGCTTAAGTATTATGTTTGGTCAGGATGGGTTACAAAACCACAATTCTAGTTAAAGCAATTATATAACTTGTTATGGACATTTACTTATATGAGAAAATCATCATGCTTCCCCTTGATGTTCAATATAGTGTATGTCATTTATGACAAGTTAAAACAGTAGTGTTATTATACACAAGCCCATGTTATTAAACTGAGTGTCTATTGTCAATTTAATACTATTTTTCAGAATATGATTGTTGCATTCTGTGACATTTCAAGTTCAGGCTTCTATTGTTTCTCTTGAACAACTTTGTCAGTTTGATGGCATGTATAAAACATTAGTTACCTTGGTAACCACTTAAGTATTATATATGGTCAAGATGAGTTACAAAAGCTACAATTAAAGTTAAAGCAATTGCATGACTTGTTATGCATATTTACATATATAAGAACATCATCATGCTTCCCCTTGATGTTCAATGTAGTGTGTGTCATTGATGACAAGTTAAGACTATAGTGTTATTATACACAAGCCCATGTTATTAAATCCTGTATTTAATATCTAAATTCAGCAGACTGCTTCATCTTATATGACAATTATATATTTTATTTCTAAATTTACTAAAATCATACATTGCATAACTATTGTGTGTTTTTTTTTTTTGGCTGTTGCTTAGTTATTTGAGAGACCACAAGCTGTAATGCTTATTCTTATTATTAGCTCCTTCCAAGCATGTTTATACAGTCCATAGACTTTAATATATGAGACTCTTCTAGTTTCTTATTTGTTATAAGTATATTTCCATCCTTACATATACACATATCAGTACTTCAAGCATGGGCAACAATGCCCATCCAGTTTTGCCAGAATACCATTCATTAGTTCATGTGGTGTGTTTCCAGGGTGTTCTTAAAATATCCAAACCAATATTTCTCCTGTTCCATTTTACCAGCCTGTTCCATACAGTGGCCACTCTGCCAGTGAAGCACTCAACACACTTCCCATTCCCACAGATATTTCCATGAAGGAAATCTGATGACTCTGTAGCACTTCCTGGCAACCCCAAACACCCCAAGAATCAGCTATCCCCATATGCCCAACACGTCTGAGCAAGCTCACCTCCCAGACCACTGCAAAGGGTACTGCACAAGACTAAGTGCTCCTAGTCTTTCGCAATAACACAGACCTCCACTCTTATGTAAGTCCTTAATGTGTTTGGACCAAAATACATTTTAAATATAAAATTGCACTTATTATTTGTATTTCTTTATTTTGTTTTCAAGAATCAACTTAATGAGCTAAACAAAGTGTTGGGAGACCATCAATATGTGTACATGTGGTTTAAAACAGCCCCTTTATTTTATATATATATATATATATATATATATATATATATATATATATATATACATATATTTTTTTTTTTTGTTAAACCAAAAACTTCATTGCCGAGAATTATCTCGGAGCCTCCTCAGAGCTGCTAAGCATTATAGTCACTCTGTCTCCGTTACAATAGCAAACTGACAGCATCTGTTTCTGTTAGTGTGTCTGTGTACTGCATACCAAAGGCTCACGATGCACCTGAAGCAAAGCTTCACTTCACTGCAACTTCAAGCCTAAATTCCCTCCCTTTCAGTGAAGCAGCAGCCAGGAAAAGCACGGAGAGCAAACAGAAAAAAAAAAAACTCCCAACAAGCCGCCACAACAAGAGATAACACATTCTTCCAGCCTTCCCACCTCTCACTCAGCAGATGTATAAACAAACTATTCTCTGCCAAAATATCCCAAATCACAGTTTTATCCACCCCTTTCCCTGGATCCCGAATAAAACATCAAATGTTTCTTTCTAATACACAAGCATCAGTAAACCTAAATCAAAAGCTGCAACCCACAGCTTCCTGGAGATGAAAACGGCAACATACAACAGCTGCCAGACACAGCTGCATCCACACACACCCTGTCAGTCTTAATCAAACAGCTCTCAAAGTTATGATACCTGCCATAACTGATATTAACTATGTTTAGACAGGATAATAATGACATTTGTACTAGCTGCCAGACATGGCTGCATCCATGCACACCATATCAGGATTGATCAAACAGCACTCAAAGCTATGATACCTGCCATAATTGATATTAACTATGTTTAGACAGAATAATAATGACATTTGTACTAGCTGCCAGACACAGCTGCATCCATGCACACCATATCAGGATTGATCAAGCAGCACTTGTAGCTGTGATACCTGCCATAATTGATATTAATTATATTTAGACAGAATAATGATGACATTTGTACTAAGAGTTTGCTACAATTATTTAACCAGGATATACATGACATTTCTAAATCATACTTTAACTGAAGAAGGCATTAGTCTCCATGACAGCATTTTATTTTCAAAACACTCTACGGTTACTGCTATTATATATGATATTAATTTGTTACATCTGAGTCTGAACTCTGATGAATGGTAGCTTGCTGAATTAGTTAATTAATTACTTAAATTATTATAAGTAAAATCAATGAAAATGAACAAGCTAAACATTCATTGAGTTCAAGTAGGGGAATAGAAACTTCTATGTTTGTATTATATGTTGCTTTGTCTGGCTTATATATAATGTAAATAGTAACACATCTTGACCTACCTTTGTTTGTGAAGAACTATTGGACTCTTTGAACATTCTGAATAAATCATTACTTTTTCTCAGTTGTTTAAGAAACCCTCCTCTTTTTTTAATAAAAAATAGATGACAAGTGATGTACCATATCAGTTGATACTTTGAGAGATGTAGTTGTAATAGTCATTTTTTTGGGACTGCTATCTTGGAATCAGTTTTTTGTTTCTTCTTTCTAGCATCAGTCCAAGGATTTGTTTATTTTATTCTTTTAAGAGTAGGGGCCATCCATTCCACATTTTCTGGGATAGACACTATGTTGTTGTTTTTGATGAATATAGTAGCTTCTTCTAAGTCATTAAAGGTTCTCATCTCATTGGCAAAAAATATTTTTATCTTGCTGGAAAGGCCAGATGTGCTTTAATGTTGTTTTGTTGCAACAGTTTTATTATTGGCCAGACTTTCTTCCTTTGTTCTAGTATTCTGGAAGAATAATCATTGTCAAACCTTACCAGTCTTTGATTGTATTTTAAGGGTGATTTTCTCCAAGCAGATTTTAATATTAGTTCCTTGTCCAGAAATGAAAGAAATTGTATAACTATGGATCTAAATGGAGTATTTGTTGAGTTAGAAGCAGGTTTCCTTAGTGCTTTATGCACCCTTTCAATTCCAAATGAAAGTCCCTCTTTCAAGTTTAAAAATTCTGGAATCCAGGTTGTTAACAATTAAACAATGTCTTCTCCTTCAGCATTTTCAGGCAGACCAAAGATCCTTATATTGTTTCTCCTTTCCCTGTTTTCTAAGTCATCTATTTTGTTAAGCAGCCATGTATTCTGTTCAAGCAGAAATTCTTTTTGGAATTCTTCCTCTTTGAGTCTTCCTTCAATGTCATTTAGAGAAGTCTCTATATTTGTTATTTTTGTATGGTGTTGCTGTAATAGTTCCTTAAGAGTATCAGTCTATTTTTGAGAATTTAATTTGAGTTTTTCTAAGTAATTTTTAAAGCCATCCATCTTCAAAGATAGTTCCTGTAAGGTAGATGTCATCAATTGTAGTTCATTTTTCAAAGCGGCATCTGGATGACAATTCCTTGAGTTGTTCATATTCAGTGACTCAATCTATCTGTACGTTACTTGAAAGGAAAATGTTTGTATATCTCCACCAAAATTGATATTTATGTAGTTTAGTAGTTTATCTATAGATTTCTGACATTTTAAACTTGAAAATAATAACAATTTCCTATATTATTATACTAGTTTATGGAGCTCTCAAAACTCACTGCTCTCAGTTGGCCATCTAGGCTCCACCCCTGCATTTTATGTATTTTGAATGGTTTACTATTGAAATTTCGAATCAGCTTTGGTCAACCATTTAAAATGTTGACCCAAAATGCTGAATTCAAAATTCCAAATAGTAAACCAAAGCTAAAATGAATACCTCGACCTCCATGGTTCAATGTATTCGACATAGAAGGAGGTGACGACACTCACCTCCTGCTATGCACAGTAACATACCATTGAAATCTACAGTCAATGGTATGTTAATTCTATTTTGCAACATGTGGGGTGCTGCACCCCTCACTCCCCAGCATATTAAATATACTAACTCTGAGATCTCACTACAGTGAGGAAATGGGCTAATTCCCTGCTCCTCACTGAAGTGTGACTTCCGTTCACAGTGTCAGCACATCTCATGTCAAAAGGTTGAGTGCACCATGGAACTCGATCATGCATGATCAACCTTTGTTGGTTTGATTACGTGCTCCTTGGAAACCGTGATTTTGTCCATCGGAGGTTAGATTGACAGCCATTTAGGTAAGTCATAGTGAACCATTCTGAACACTGTAACGTTATTGTTACAAACCCTAGAAGTACTGAGATACACCCAATTTTCATTTATGAATTAGAATAATCTGTCACTTGTTATTCGAGTCTGATTTTGATATTTCAACAAAGGCAATTTTATTATTATCTTGCTGCTTAATGCCTAATCTTTTAACTTTATATTGTATAGCTTGCTAGATATGTAGAAGTTTTGGGACATATTCACATATACACATGTATACATAATATGCACGGGTATGCACACATAACACACACATGCACTTGTTTATTTATTAACATGGCCATGTACATAAGATGCATGTACATACACACATACAACACTCATCACACGTAGACACACATGGTACCCGTGTGCACAGACACATATATAAAATATATGGGAATAGTGCACTTAAATAAGTGCACTTAACACATACACATATTTAGTGATACAATTTTGCACTTTTCCTTTATACTTTGATATCCATTTCTTTCACTTTCCCCTTTTCTCATTTTATTTAGAGTTTATGAGTTTTCAGATTTGATTTTTACATGTGTTAGGTGTTAAGATGCACATTGATTAATGCATTGTAAGTATAAATCAGTTCATTATTAAGTTTCTTTGTAAATGTTTTAGCTGCTAAAGAACCATTAATGTTTTTATTGTAGAGGTCTGTGAATGTAGTAGACTATAGAAATCACTAAAGTTCTAAGTGTTATGAAGGTATAATATGCTGGATGATAATTTATCTTGTATTTCTGAAGTGATTTTAAATTAAAATAATTAAGTAAGGACAAGGAAGACTATAATATTTATGTTTAATGAGATTACCATGTTTATGCAGGGGGGCAAGCCCCCTGCACCCCCCATGTGGGGGGCTCCACCCCCCACACCCCCCGTAATAAAATATACCAACTCCAAGGTCACACTACAGTGGGGTTAGGAAATAACCTCTTTCCCCCACTGTAGTGCGACCTTGGAGTTGGTATACTTATTTACAGGAGGTGTGGGGGGCGTAGCCCCCCACATGGGGGGTGCAGGGGGGCTTGCCTCCCTGCATAAACAGTGTCTGGGATGTTATTTGTAGTTGCTTTATAGTTTTTGATGATTTGAGATTCGATGATATGAGTTTTCGATGAAATGAGTTTTCGACGATTTGGTCTCGATGATTTGCAATTCGATGAAATGGTAATTCAATGATTTCAAGTGGAACCATGGATCTTTAAATTATTATGTTATGCACTGGCTGAATCTGTTACTCTGTAGTGGGGATTTTGTCTGTGGTGATCGGATGTGCTTCTTTGAATGCTTGGGTTTGATTGCTTGTTGATATTTTATATGTGTTAGATGAGTTACAGTGCTTTGGTCTGATGAAGCAATTGTTATTAACACAAAAGCACTTACCATATTGTTTTACATAAATAAAGAGTATTTTTTATTTATTTTGCTGCCATGTATCAGTGTCCATTTTTAACTTTATTTTAAATATCTAAACTTGATCAATCATTTTCTTTTAAAGGGTTAAAAGATCACATTAATAATCTTAAATCAAATAAAGTCCCTGGACTAGATGGCATAATACCAGAGTTATATAAATTAATTCCAGATAATATATTATCTATTTTATTAAAAGTCTTCGGACAAGTCAAATATACTTTAAGCATCCCCCTTCATGAAGAAATTCTCTTGTTTCTCCTGTCCAGAAACAAAATAAAGATTCTAAATTTTGTTCCTCTTATTATCCTATATCACTGCTAAATATACATTACAAAATATTTATGTCTATTCTTGTTAAAAGATTAAATCTCATTATGCCAAGATTAATAACTGATGATCAAACTGGTTTTATTTTACATAGAAAAGTTCAAGATAATATAATTAGGTTTACTACTTTAATTGACATAGCTAATAAAGATAAAAAAGGACTAACAGCAATAAGTTTAGATTTAGATAAAGCTTTTGATTCTGTTAGTTGGCCTTATCTGTTCCAAGTACTCAAAGAATATAATTTTTCTATAGAATTTATAAATCTTATAACAAATCTTTACAGTAATTAATTTTCTTTTGTTAAAATTGGTCCTTTTCTGTCTAGTTCCTTTAATATTTTAAAAGGTACAAAGCAGTGATGCCCCTTATCCCCTCTATTATTTGCACTAGCCATTGAACCTTTTGTCAATTATATCAGATCTAATAATAAAGTTCATGGATTTTCAAATGATGGTAATTATAGTTGCAAAGTTCAGCTATTTACAGATGATATTTTGACAATGAGTGATGTAAATGAATCTTCACTGGAACATGTAATTGACTCCATAGAATACTTTGACAAAGCCTTGTGTTTGATATTTAATCATTGCAAAACAGAAACTCTGCATATAAAAAAATAATAACTAGGTTCATAGATTATTACTAGCCTAACTGCCCTTGTGGGCCATTTTAATTCTAGCCAGTTACCCCATGTCAGAATCAAACCCTGTACCTTGTGTCTGTAAGGTAAAAACCTTAACCATTATGCCAACCTCCCACCTAAATAACCATACTTTTCTATGTGGGACAACTCACAAATTAATTTTCTTGGGGCTGTTATTAAGTCTACTGTAAAATATTTGATACTGGTAAATTATAATACCTTAATAGATACTGTTATCAAGTTAATTACTAATTGGAATACATTTTTTTCACAATGGAAGATCATCTTACTTTGATAAAAATGATAAATGTTCCAAAAATGCTGTTTTATATGCAGTTGTTAATTATTCTTCCACATAAACATTTTTTTAAGAAACTAAACACTGTTCTTCTTAACATTTTATGGTTCCCTAATAAGCAAAGAATATCTTTTGATTGGCATTTTAAAAGTTAGCAAGAGGTGTATAGGCTTTCCAAATATTGAATTATATGCCAAATGTATAATTCTTAACATGATATCTTTATGGATGAATTCTTTGTATCATTCTAATTGGAAATTGTTTCTTGAAAGAGTATTTATTAACAGTAGATATGTAGCTGACTCTTATTCTCAACTTGGAATTAATAAATTTTATTGGATTTTGAAATATTTTTGTATAAACTAAAAGAAAGAATCATTGCTTTCCCATTTATTACATTCTTGTTACTTTTAAGAGAATTATGAATTCTAATTATATAGTTAAAATTTACTCTTTATATTGTTCCCTATACCTAACACAACTAGATGTTTAGAGACTTTTCATATAAGTTAAATGTTAGGTCTTAAAGATAATGACTTGAATATTTGGCATCAATTCCTAATTGGTAATAAAATACATTCTGCAGATTATCTTCTTGCAAGACATTTTTTTACAGAAAAATAATTGGTTAAATATACAATTTTGGAAAGAAATATGTTACCAATAAAAAGAAAAGCTCTATGGATTTTCAGACAAAATATATTCCTAAGATTCTAAACCTTTGTCTTTATAATTAATAGTAACTTAAGTAATAATACATTTTATATATCAGTATTATAAGAATGGAGTTCATTTCTTCATCATTATAGAACCACTCATAAAAAAAATAATGAGAGTGATTTTTTGATAAGGATAACTGTTTAATTCTAAAATCTGTAGGAAAACCTTCTCTTTATTGGAAAATGTATACATGGAAATATCTCCATAGAACTTTTCTAACTCTAAATTGCATTAAAATATAAATCTGAAAAAAAAGAATTGCTGGAGATATAATGAAGTTCTTGATGCTGATTGGTTTCATATGACTGTAGAGTGTATAATGGTAACTCCTTTCTGGTATGAATTTAGACAATTTGCTCAAGCTTTGTAGTCTGATAACTGTATCATAACCAACACTTTGATCCTATTTAATGTTCCAGTTCCAGATTCTATCCCTAAAATACACATGCCTCTTCTTTGGTCCATTTTAGCCATAGCAAGAAAAGTAGTTACAAAGACTTGGAAGAGTAAAATTGCTCTGTTTTTTACTGAATTCATTTGTTTGGCTAAAAATGTTTGTAAATGGAATTGTCAACAGTTAAAATAAAAACATCAGATATTTCTCATCAATATAGATCTTAGTTAAAACTAAGTGATTTACTAGATAAACTGTAATGGTTTTGTTTATTGTATTGACTTTTTATTATGGACCTCTGTAAATAGTTATGTCTTGTTATATTTTTCTTTATATAGATTTGCACATTTTTGTTTTAAAAAATAAATAAAAAGTTTTGGAAAAAATATACCTATCTGTCTTCAGTGTTTATATATCTCCATAATATAGAATTATTACTGGTTTTGTAATTTTATCTAATCTTGCAGGTGTACAAAATAGCTCTCTGAGTAAATTTCCATGTATATATTTTCCATAAAGGTGAAGATGGTTGATGATTATTTATTTTTTAATTTTAAAATCACTTTATAATCCATTAAGATTTTATAAAAGTCTATGATAGTTTTCTATTTTCCTATGATATGCAATATTAATTATGTATTCTAACAATTTGGAAAATTCTTTAGGTCATTATCACTGAACCCATGTCTTTATTATAACAAAATCTCTTAATGTTTTAATACTTAATCATTCTGACTCTCCAGTCCTATATTTCATTATTAAATTTCAAACTGTTTTTAACTTGGTGTCATCTAAACAGTTATACAGTCCTAAGAATTTTTTTCTAAGATTGAATTTTAGTAGTATTTGCTGCTTCTATCATACCTGCTTTAAGGAGACTGCGATGGTACACAGTTAGCATTGTCGCCTCCCAGCAAGAGGTTCTGTGGTTTGATTCTCAGCTGGAGCTCCTTCTGTGTGGAGTCTGCATGTCCTCCCCATGGTCAAGTGATGTCTAAAGACATGCAGGTAGGTGAGTGCATGAATGGGTGTGCCTTCCTTGAAGATTGGGCATCAGGCTGGCAACTCAGCACCGTAAAAATCTACTGCCAATCATTAGTGGACCGTTGTTCCGCTGTGGCGACCCCTAACTGGGAAAAGCTGAAAGACTTTTATTTTAATCATACCTGCTTTAACAAAAAATGAACATGTTTTAAATGTACACTTTTAAATATTGTATGCTTATATATAAAGTTCTTAAATATCTAAAAAATGTACTTATATATCCAGAGTTGAAAGGTGTGTGTGTTTGTGTGTGTGTGTGTGTGTATATGTATATGTGTGTGTATATATATATATATATATATATATATATATATATATATATATGACAACATTTGTAATTAGTAGCATGAATTTATTATTTCTAAATGTTGTTTAGGTGTTCTAATTTGTTTCATTGCACAGGCTTAAGTGTTAATTTTTACAATTAGTTTATTAACCCATTGTATAACTGCTTAAAACATGATTGTATTATATAACTTTTGTATATATCTGGAAAGCTAACCTCGCTCTTTTCAGAATCTAATATGTTTTTGCGTGCAACTATTCGTTTAATGGCTACCACAGATTGTCAATAACAATCTCTCTATTTTTTATTTGATTTTAGAAGGTGACAAGGCACTAGTTTGAAGAAGAATCAACTTTAAGAGTTATGAAGAAAAAAATAAACTAGTGCTCTTAAACCGTTGTTGATGAGGTCTGTCACAATAATTTCATCTATCATCTATCTTTATATATAAAGAACATAATTTGTTCACATTGATTGTAATTTTATAAAGATACTCTATAGCTGAGTTATCACATTTAAGTTTTCTTTATTTTGTTATTATTATTATTATTACAGCTATATTCTTTCATAACTATTAGACTATCATATTGTTTAGGATTTAAGATTAAAGTTTATGTTTTAGTATTATTGTATCTAAACCCTGATCATCATCATCCTCTTCAAACCCCTTTTGTCCCATTTTTACATGGGTTTGGGTTATGCATCAACTGTCACCACCTCTTATGAGTCAATGCCATTTTCCTATGTACTTTGACAGTCATGCCTGACTGTCAGAGGTCTACTGTCATGCAATCCATATTTCTTTTGACTGGACATCCTCATTTCCTCTTGCTGTCCTCCCAACTCTCCCAAATCTTCACCAAATTATCTTCTGCTTTACCACATATGTGACTGAACCACCATAATCTGTTCTCTGTGATCTTCTCTGTAATTGGAGTTACTTTTACTTATTTTCTAATGTCATCATTTCAGCATCTTGTACACAATGTGCATCCTACTACCCATCTCAGACACATCATCTCTATCACCTCAAGTTTCCTCAATTGCTCCGCATCCACTACCCTTGTTTTTGTGTCCTGAGAAACACTGCCTAAACCACTATTTTGAATAAATTACTTTTCAGCTTCTTTGACATTTTTCTGTCACATACTACCTCTGACACTCTCTGTCAGTTGGCTGCAGCACCTCTAATTCTAGCTTTCAACTTTTCATTCGGACTTCCCTTCTCTACAACCACCCCTTCCAGATACTTGAGGCTGTTAACTTGTTACACTATTTTCTCCTCTATCTCAGATTTCAGCTTCTTCTGATTTTCACAATTTGCTGCCAAGACAGCTGTTTTGTCTGTACTCAGTTTATCCTATGTGCTTTCAGTTTTGCACTCAAATCCTTTATCATTTGTTGAAATTCCTGCTTAGAATCTGCTTGTAGTGCCACACCATTTACATACAGCAGATTTGTTGATCTGTCTCCCCTAACCTGTATGCTTATGTAGGTCACTACTAGTATGAACAGTGGTAGGCCCAGCAAACACTGTTTGCACTTGTGTTGTTGGGTCTGTGTACATAGCCTGCATTATTTCTGCCAATGTTTTTGGGACCTTAACTTATGTTTTTTGCAAGTCTAGGAACATCCAGTTGGACTCTGTCCTCATCTCCAGCTTCTAATCCACTGTCTCACTGCAAACATCAGATCATAAGTGCTTCATCCTGATGTGAATCCAAACTGCTCATTTGCCATCTTACTTTCTACTAATCTGTATATTTGTTTATCACTCACCACCTCCAGCAGTTTCATACAGAACAGCTGAGATTGATAACTCTGTGCTGCATAAAGCTGTGAATGTCTCCGTTATTCTTGTCCACTGGAACTAGAATGTTTATTCTCCAGACATTTGGGATACTCCTCATGACTAAGTCCGCTTTCAAAGGGGTGTCCAGTTTTACCAAAGGACATAATGATGCATTTCTTGTCATTTAGTTTAAGGTCTTGGTTCAGGTACCACTTACTGGTATGTATAAGTCCCTCATGAAGATTCTGAAAATCAGATGGCGTTAATGACAGCTCCAAGTCTGCAGTCATCTGCAAATGAGATCAGTTGCAGGCCTGTGATGTCAGCCTTGACATCACAGAAGTAAATACCAAAAAGAAGTGATCCTAAGACTGATTCCTGGAAGACACCACTGGTAACTAATCTTTTTGAAGATATCTTGTCTCCCGCACTAATAGAATGGGTTCTGTCTGTTAGCCAGATTGCTGTCTGGTGGGTAACATAGAGGTTTACATTTTGTTTAAATAGCTTATCAGTACTGCCAGAATGTGGTATCAAAGGCCTTGGACAAGTCGAGGTAAGCAGTGTGAACCAATCTGCCTGCATCTAATGCACCAGTGACTTGCTCAAAGAAGCCCAACTGGTTCAGGAGTCTGGGTCTGCCTTTAGCAAACCCAAAGTGGCTTGAATCCAGGCTTGTAGACTGTCTCTGACCTTGTAAATAAGTTCCACAATGATGCATTCCATTGCTTTGCAGATAAGGCTGGTGCTAGCTTATAGATGTAGTTTCCTGGTTCATTAGTGGATTCCCCTTGTGGATAGGGATGACTACTGCAGTTCTTTGCTCCTCTGACACTAATCCAGTGGAGAAGCTGAGGTTGAATTGGCTCAGTAGTAAGTCTACTAGACAGTGTTTGGTGCTGACAAGAAGACATCCTGATACATTATCAGGACACATTGCGCTAGTGTTTTGACCTTGGAGAGAGCATTCAATACTTGCTCAGAGGTGAATGGGGTGGAGGTGTGGGTGTGCTATTAAGCTGGAAAACATTAGGGGGAAATCGGGGAGTAACATTTGAGCTGCATTTGTTTGCTAATAGGTTGGCTTTGTCCCCAGGGGATGAGTAAGTGTTGTTTTGTATTAATTTTGAATATTGATAGCCATTACCTGTGAGATATCTAACATAGCTGAAGAAGGTTTTGTGACTGTCCTTAGCAGAAGCAACAGTTCTCAATTCATAATTACTTTTGGAGGATTTTATTTTGTTTCCAAGTTTTTTGTTGATCTTTTTTTCAGTTTATCTCTCAGTAATGAAATATTAAATTTACTTTTATGGGCTATGCATTTCTTACTGTTACTGTTTAGTTGGTTTATACTTGGGTTGCACTGTAGGGGGTTTATTCCTGAATTTGTTATTGTATTTATGTCTTATGGGGGCAGATGCCTCAACATTGCTCTGAACTGAGAAAGAGGGAACTGGGAACGTGTTTTGGGAGTGGAATGGGTTGACAGATTTTAAAAATTCTCTACAGAGTACTCTGTTGGACATATTGGGTGAGCAAATGGCTGTAGGTAAGGAAATTATTCTTTTTATTTATTTTTTTTTAATGTATTTTACATTTGTTAACCGGGAAAGTCTGACTGGACACTGGTCCATTTTCAGCAGAGGTCCAGGGAGAAAAGCTCCACATGAAATTGTATATAAGTAAACAATAAGAAATATCCCAAAAGCATGTGGGAAAATGTGATGAGACCAAGGTTGAACGTTTTGGCCACAATTCCAAAATGTATGTTTGGTGCAAAAACAACACTTTGCATCACCAAAGAACACCATCCCCACGGTGAAGCATGGTGGTGTCAGTATCATGCTTTGGGGTTGCTTTTCTTCAGCTGGAACTGGGGCTTTAGTCAAAGTGGACGGAATTATGAACATTTCCAAATACCAGTCACTTTTGGCCCCAAACCTTCAGGTATCTGCTAGAAAGCTGAAGATGAAGAGAAATTTCACCCTTCAACATGACAATGACCCCAAGCATACATCCAAATCAACAAAAGAATGGCTTCACCAGAATAAAATTAAAGTTTTGGAATGGCCCAGCCAGAACCCAGACCTAAATCCAATAGAAAATCTGTGGGGTGACCTAAAGAGGGCTGTGCACATGAGATGCCCTCGCAATCTGACAGATTTGGAATGCTTTTACAAGGAAGAGTGGGCAAATATTGCCAAGTCAAGATGTGCCATGCTGATAGACTCCTATCCAAGAAGACTGAATGCTGTAATTAAATCAAAAGGTGCTTCAACAAAGTATTAGTTTAAGGGTGTGCACACACAACAAAGTATTAGTTTGAGCGTATTGTATGTTTTTTATTTCTTATATTTTTTCCCCTAACAGATTTGTTTGTTTTTCAATTGAATTGTACAGATAATAAGTCACATTGAAGGTGAGAAAAGTTTTGAAATGATTTATCATGGTCTCATTTTTTTATATCACAAAAAACTGGCATTTTAACAGGGGTATGTACACTTTTTATATCTACTGTATATATATATATATCCCAGTCTGATACGTATTGGATCTCCTTAGAATGACATCAATAGCTAAGCCAATAATTGAAGCCAGTTATCTTTACTTTGTGGCATCATTCCTGGTGATGGTAGAATACTGCTCAATACTAATTAGACACTGGTTTCAGTTGGATATTCTGAGAGCTCTCTCATGTCCCTCTTTATATTATCCAAGGAGGTATGTCTGAAGTCACTCATGCCTATGTGAGCAATGACCATTTCATATGTGTACTTAGGGTGAAAGGACTTGAGGACTCTAATGAGACTGTGGACCCTGGCACCTGAGAGGCAGCTGACTGTCACTCAGTCCTTTCTCAGCCTGGTGAGTGGTAAATCTCTGTGTCTGACTGTGGAAACACCTATGACTAACACATTACTAGATGTACTGCCTCTTCCTTGCTGCTTTAAGGTCTTTGACCTGCTAGTTGAGTGATCTCTTTTGTAGTTGTATTTTCTGCAATGTCTGTGCATGTTGTTTTCCTGTTAGTGTGACACAGAGCATCCTGTATATCTAACCTTCATATCAGAGGCCTTTGTGGTTAAGGCAGGGACTTTTCAAGTACCTCAGGGTAAGAAGACTTATTTGTTTGAGTAGGACATAGTGGACATTGATGTGTGAGGGTAGGTGTTGAGACTGACAACATTGTGGTTACAATCTACAGTATTTGAAGAGGTTGGCCTGCAAGGTTAGTAGACACTTGTACCTTGCACATCTGGTAACATATATATGGAATTATTTATAAGAAAACTCAGAACAGTTGTCAGTGAACATGAGGCAGTTCATGCATTGCCTCAAAGATAGAACTCAACCCTGAGTGATATGGCTCTCTGCAAGTGTTCTTAGTTGCACACAAATACACTTATGCATCAACAATTATCTGCAACTGCGCTCAAGCTGTCTGCAAGAGTATGTGGGATTTGTGTTTTAAGTATGAGAAAACTTTTGATTCGTAAATCCAGTATACCACATTCTCCTGTATAAATAACTAATACCTGGAATATTAAATGCAGGGTTAATAAATGTTCGTAGAATAATTTATGTAATAAGCTACTTGCATATGCACATTATCTTCTAAGCAACCAGTGATATAATTTTATCATAAAAATTAAAAGTATTATATAGGGAAGTACTATATACAAATATAGTATGAATACTGGTGTTTACTAAAATGGGGCATTGATTTCCACATACCTCTCAAATGTCCCTGATCTTGTTCCCTTTTTTCTCATGTTTCTGTCCTCTTTTTTTCATATTTTTTACTTTTATTTTTGATTCTGTGGTAAATCACTTGGGATTCTAGTCAGTCAATAATGCCAGATATTAGAGTTACTTATTTCTTTTTGTTCAGAAATTGCATGTTGATGCAAAATCTATAACTTCTAGTAACTTTTTAAATGAATTACAGAAATATTTAAAAACTATCACTGATATTGGGCATCTGTCCCTCCATTATTTTTGGCTTTGTCTAGAATTCTTGGGCAAAGAAGTCACGAGGTATTTTTGAAATTACTACCTCCAGAAAGAGGATTATATTTTAACTGTCTGAAAAAAATGTTCCATGTCAGTTTCTATCTTTCTTTATGCTGCATCATTTCCCCCAGTCATTGCAGAATTCATACCACTTTAGCTAAAAGCTTGTACCATCTTAAATACCTGAATCTTTTTAAGGGCATACAGGTTTGTAGTATAATTCCTGTCCCAGAAACATATGCATTCATCCCCAACAGATATTTTTTTTATATGTGTCCAACTGTTTGGAGATTCTAATACATTGACAGGAACAGATTCCATTCAAAAGACCGGATATGATCAAAGTTTGTGAAATTACTATTGCTTCAGTATTTGATGTTTGTAAAGAGTGCTACTCTTAGCACCCACAACATGCCAAATTTGCTTCTACTTTATTAATCTTGTGTGAATCAGTATGTCTTCATTTTCAGTAGTTCTTTGTGTTTCAGGTTTCCAGTACTCCTCAGCTAGGTGTATGCTATAGTGATTACACAATCCTAACTGTAACAGTTTTGTAACATTATTGTGCCTTTCAGTGTATACAGACTTTGTAAAGCAGTGTGTACATAGTCTGCACTCTTGAGCTATCATTATTAACCTTCCATCTTTTGGTGAACACTATAATTATGGCCTTTCCAGTTTTCTTCCCGATTCTTTTGGTCATGATTTTATAGTCTTTTTCTCACTTTCTATTGTCATCTTTTTTTATCTACTTTTTCTTTGATTTCTCTTCCCACTCCTTTGGGAGTGCTAATCTGAGCAATGATATAATATCTGTCTTGTTTTCTTTATATTTGACAAGTTTCACTATATTAGGAACCAATGATACCAACAAATTCGTATGCAGTTCCATGACTGCAGACCTATATATATAGTCAATATATATATATATATATATATATATATATATATATATATATATATATATATATATATATATGGGTCTACCTTGACCCAACAAAATTGTTTCAGCGAAACATAATTAGGCAAGGTCTATTTCAGAAAAGTGCATTTTTGCCGAAATGCACTTTTGCGAAAAGGCGCCTAAGGGAACAGCAACGAGGGCTGTTGCTTAGATTGCGGTACTGTGGGGATAAGGGAATATTCCCTTTTCCCACTCTAGTGTGATCTCAGAGTGAGAATATAAAAGTAGCAGGGGTATGGTTAGTGTTGTTTTTTTTTTATTTTGTTTGTTTTTTTTTTTTTTTTTGTTTTCGTTTAATTTGTTTTTTTACGAAAATGCATTTCAGCAAAAGTGCACTTTCGCGAAAAACAGCTCGCTTTATTTCGTTTCGTTGAAATGTAATTTTGATGGGTCAGAGGAGACCCATATATATATATATATATATATATATAAAATAATGCCATGCATTGATTTTTATATGTCATTTGTTAAGCATGGAGAAGTTTTCTTGTTTCCTGTTCAACTGATCTAATGTTTTTTGTGGCTAGTCAGCTATGCCAGATCAGTAAGTAAGGACAGGAAGAGAAAGATAATTTATGGCTTGAACTTTATTGTTAGATGTCAATACAGTTTTCAATGTTAGTTTTAATCTTCTACGATATTCCTTGACCTTGACCTATTTCATGATATTTGCACTCTCTGTCATTTACAAGCTTTTTTATATCACATTCCTCTCCCCGTTCAAAATTATCTCGATGCTTTAGTTTTCCTGCTGTAAATGTTGCTTTTTCCTGTTTATCAATGGCAAATGTCATTCTCATATAATCTGAAAAGTTGTAACAATTTGTAGTTGTGGTTTCAGTTGCATGCCCTATACAGTTTTAGACCATCAACAATAAAGAAGAAAAGATATCACCGGGAAAGGCTGGTTTATGGAAATAAAGCTATAACCATATCCTAATCTGTTAAGTAAATAGCTTAATGGGTTAATGACAAGGCAAAACACCAGTGGTGACAAATAATTGCCCTAGAATATCTGTCTTTGGATTTTTATCCCCTAAATAGTAATTTGCCCCTTATTATGACTTTGTTGACAGGACTGCTATGCACTTTATCAGTATATGATAAGCATGCATTTTATACATCTGTAAGCATTCCATATTATATGAATGTAGAATGCTGTCAAATGTGTTATATAATCTAACTTTGTTATACTTAGGTGTCACCCCTTTGTATGTCTCTGTCTCAATTATGGCTTTGTTTAATAATGGATGATTCTTTCTTCCATACAATTTTCTATTATTACCTTTCTGTTCTATTGCCACTAGATGTGTTCTGATTTGTGTTGCTTTTAACACAATGATCTTTCTAAGAGTTTTGATGATCTGTTCCCTTTTCTGTATTCCTCTAGTAGGGATACTTCTTAACAGCTGTTTTATAGTGCTTTCTGTTTGCTGCTTCCATGGTGGCATTCTACTTATTCCCTTCCTTCCTTTCTTACTCTGTATGTTTGTGGTAGCATGTCATCTGTTATTAATTTATCTGCACAGTAATATGTTTTATTTACCTCTGTTGCATCACATGAATTTCTCTTAATAGTCCTATCTACTGTGTTCATCTGTTTTATCAGTCTTCTAACACTTTGGGTCATGTTCACTTTCTGTGGACTGTTTCTCTCATTTACCTTTGTAACAGTAAGCCTGTCGTTTTCTATTAAATCAAGCAGGTCTTCCCTCAGATCATTCTCTTTTTGTCTGAGACTGTCCTTTTTGCTATCTGTTTACTGTTCTTTTCCTTGCTGTGCAATTCTAAATGGACTTCAACCATGTTTTTCTGCAGAAGGTTCCAAAATTTCACCTTGTGATACGTCTTGTCAAAAAGTGTCTAACTCTGGAATTGTACATCCCCTCTGTGGATTTATTGTCTCATGTTGTGATATTGTCTGTCAGAGACAGAGACATAATTAGAGTGGGGCAAATGCAAAGTGTTGGGGGCATAACTGGCAGATGTTAATGGAATGGTAGTACATGACTTGCATTCTAAAATGAATGCTAAAACTGTATTTGCTAACACAGCTGAAGTACTGAAGCTCTTTGTGCGTGGTGTTATAACTGTAGCAAGCCACTTGTTACAGTTTTGTTATATTTGTAACAAGTGGTTTGTTACAGCAGAAAAACTTTTTTTGATCCCCATCTTTGAGAGGTCTTTTTTTTGCTTCTTAACATAAGAATTGAGGAGGGTGCTGGATTGGGGAAAAGGGTGCCAGATAGCATAGTTACAGTTTTGTTACATTTGTAACAAATAGTTTACTACAGCTTTGTTGCTTATTAACATAAGAGTTGGGGAGGGCGCTGGATCAAGGAACAAGGTGCCATATAACATAGCTAAAGTTTTGTTGCCAATATCTTGAGTTTCCACAAATAACCCTTTATATCTCAGTTGGGCTATCATTCCAATCCCTATTCATTTTTTCTGCATCATTAAACTTTTTGCTTCTCTACACATTTCACTTTTGTGTTCTTATTCTTTCCTCTGTAAAATTTACCACATCCAGATGTCTTTACCTGTATTTATCTTCAAATATCTTTGGTGCTGCAGTGGTCAAATTGGTTAGTACAACTAGCTTTTCTGCATAAATATTGCATTGTATCAGATTGCTTTTTCTTTCTCAAGCTCATTATATTTTTTATGAGTTTTGACAGCCTCTGTTTTTTGTTCTTTTTCTTGTAGTATTTCCTCGGTCGCATCTTCTTCCCAATGGCCTAATGCTTCTTTAGCTAGGTATTTATTTTTTTATTTGTTTTGATCCTACTAAAGATCATATTTTTATATGCAGCTTGTAATGATTTTTCTGGTGCAAGTATTTTTCTTTCCTTTAACTTCTTTCTTGTTCTTGCTATATATCCTCTGTGTAGAAATTCTGGGTTTGTTGCGTATTTGAAACAATACATATTCTCGTTCTTATTTTCAGCAGTTCTCTTCATTGTCTTCATGCATCTTGCTTGGTCTATTAGTTTTTGTTATTGTTTTTTTGTGAACTGCTGCTTCCTTTTACCAGTGGGGGTGGGTGGGAGTGGGGATGACACTTGTAGCATGGCCTAGCCCTGCAGCAGAAATATTTATATGTTTTGAGGATTCTATATATTTTTTTCCAATCCTGGCACTAGTGGCAATCCTGAGACATGGGTACCCTGTCTTCTTTCCTGATGTTTTGATCTGCCTCTCTCAATGATATACAAAATACAGTCTTCTTCTTCTTTTGACCGCTCCCATTAGGGGTTGCCACAGCGGATCAACTGTTTCCATTTCTTCCTGTCCTCTGCATCTTGCTCTGTCACACCAACCACCTGCATGTCCTCTCTCACCACATCCATAAACCTTATCTTAGGCCTTCCTCTTTTCCTGTTACCTGGCAGCTTCATCCGTAGCATCATTTTCCCAATATACTCTGCATCTCTCCTCAGCACATGTCCAAACCAATGTAATCTTGCCTCTCTGGCTTTGTCTCCAAACCTTCCAACCTGGGCTGACACTCTAATATACTTATTCCTAATCCTGTCCATCCTCATCACACCCAGTGCAAATCTTAACATCTTCAACTCTGCCACGTCAAGTTCTGACTCCTGCCTTTTTGTCAGTGCCACTGTCTCCAACCCATATAACATAGCTGGTCTCACTACATTCTTGTAGACCTTCCCTTTCACTCTTACTGGTACTCGTCTGTCACAAATCACTCCTGACACTCTTCTTCACCCACTCCATCCTGCCTGTACTCTCTTCTTCACCTCTCTTCCACACTCACCATTACTCTGAACTGTTGATCCCAATTATTTAAACTCATCCAACTTTGCCACCTCTACTCCCTGCATCCTCACCATTCCTCTGTCCTCCCTCTCATTCACACACACATATTCTGGCTTAGTCCTGCTGACCTTCACTCTTCTTCTCTCTAGAGCATATCTCCACCTCTCCAGGGTCTCCTCCACCTGTTCCCTACTCTCACTACCAATCACAATGCCATCTGCAAACATCTTAGTCCATGGGGACTCCTGTCTGATCTCATCTGTCAACCTGTCCATCACCATTGCAAATAAGAAAGGGCTCAGAGCTGATCCTTGATGTAATCCCACCTCCACCTTAAACACATCCGTCACTCCCACCGCAGACCTCACCGATGTCACACTACCCTCGTACATATCCCGTACCACTCTTACATACTTCTCTGACACTCCCGACTTCCTTGTGCAATACCACAACTCCTCTCTAGACACCCTGTCATATGCTTTCTCTAATTCCACAAAGACACAGTGCAACTCCTTCTGACCTTCTCTGTACTTCTCCATCAACACTCTCAGAGCAAACATCGCATCTGTAGTGTGCTTTCCTGGCATGAAACCATACTGCTGATCACTAATCATCACCTCCCTTCTTAACCTAGCTTCCACTACTCTTTCCCATAACTTCATGCTGTGACTGATCAATTTAATCCCTCTGTAGTTACTACAGCTCTGCACATCACCCTTATTCTTAAAAATCAATACCAAAACACTTTTTCTCCATTCCTCAGGCATCCTCTCACATTCCAAGATTTCATTAAACAATCTAGTTAAAAACTTCACTGCCATTTCACCTAAACACCTCCATGCTTCCACAGGTATGTCATCTGGACCAACAGCCTTTCCATTCTTTATCCTCTTCATAGCTGTCATTACTTTCTCCTTGCTAATCCACTGCACTTCATGATTCGCTATCCGCACATCATCCAACCTTCTCTCCCTCTCATTCTCTTCATTAATCAGCCCCTCAAAGTACTCATATAAAATGCAGTCTCTATATCATTATTGGCTTAGTATGATTTTGTAAAAAATTGGGTTCACCACATGAAGGTATTTTACTCATCAGGGCTTAAGGATGAATTCAGTTCCATTGCTTATTTCTTCTCTCCATTAGGATCATTGCATATGGCTCATGTCATGTCTCTCAAAAGACCTAAAAAAAACGCTTCAAATAATGGAGGAAAGGCTGATCCTGGCGGAGCTCCAGGGATGAGTCACTGCAATGGAAAAGTATGGGGACAAGACACTTGTGCATGTTGGAGAGTATCAAGTGAATGTATATATAATATGCCTCTTAGACATACATGAATTCGACCTTGTGCTTGGGGATGAGTTTAACCCTGTTCAAGCAGTCATTATTTGTTAACTGACCCTTTCATTTCAGTGCCCTCAAGACCCTGGGAGAGGACAGTAGCTTTCTATGTATTCCATGGCCTCATCTTAAGAAGTGTTCTGGTGATTCAGCTTCAGCCATCACTCTTGGTGACTGGTACTAATTTTACAAGATAGCTCCTGTGATATTACTGGTCACCTTAACTTACCGTGCTTTTCTGTTCTGGGCTTAGGGGTTGCCAGATTTGACATCTTTATACCATTACCTAGTGAAAGACAGGATGATTAAAGAGCCAGACGCATAAAAACATTATTTTTGAAATTCATTTTTGCTGATAGTGTTGGTTGTTACATGTATGCCCCTGAGTTCCTGCTTATTGACTTTTAACCCACTTCTTCAGTTGTTTTGGACTCATTTTGTCTATTTCTTGCATTAAATAATTAAACATAAAGTTACTACAAATCTAGGCAATTGTTTTACAAATGTCACACAAGTTTTCATGTAAGGTGATCTGTATGATATTTGTAAAATAGATGCCTGCATTTTCGTTTGGGTACATCTTTTTCTTTAGGGGAAAAATGAAAATGTGTTTCAAATCTCTGCTCTGTATTACAATCCATTTACATACAGCAGGAGTTAAAAGAAAAATCACAAAGGACTTCCCAGCAGTGTTGTTCATTGTTTGGCTATTTTATCAAGCAATTTGGGATACCCTAGTGGGGTGGTTACTTTTGCAGCCATGTCTTAATTTGAGACTTACCCCATATACAAGCAACATTACCTAATGCCATCTTCAGTTGTTCTCACTGAATGACATTCTCATTTCTTTTTATCAGTCTGAAGCCAGCATTTCCTTCAATGTTTCTCTTTGCAAGTGTAATCCACAGCTATTTCAGCATTTCAGCATGCTAGCCTGTTAATAAATAGCAATGCTTTTTGATTTACTGTACGAGAATAGCATTCATTTATAAATCTCTTAGCAGCTGCAACTGTGAGTGACAAACTTGTAAAGCAATGCATATACAGTCAACATTTTTTTCTTGGGTTGTTTACAGGAATGCTGGCGGTTCATATCACTATGTAACTTTTTCTAGAAAAACCACTAAGAATAGAAAAGATGAAGTTACAGGAGCTACAAAAAAAAAATAAGAGAACAGTCCAAGAACCAACTTTAAAGAAGTGCATAAGGAAAAAAGCCAAAAGAAGTTGCCTCTAAAAATGTTGGAAAAACCTAAGCAACATAAAGAAAAAAATGAAAAGATTCGAAATGTAGGCCTCATCCAATGTTTGAATGTGTTGCTAAGTCGTCTTCAAAGGCTTACACTACAGGGACATTCAGAAATAAATATAGTCGAGTCGGTTAACTGAAGAGAAAGTTTAAATGCCCTTTACTCCAGAAGATCCTGAAACAGTCTGAATTTTAAACAGTTAAAATTAAGGTGGCTTCATTTTCTGAGTCTGATTCTGTAGAAGAAAAAAATCCTGAAGTCCTTTATTTATTTTTCCTTGACGTTCTGCTGTATGCAAATATCTTGCATTACAAAGCATTCCCTTTTGCAGGTCATGTTTGTCATTGCATACATAGTGAAAGCACTGACGTTGGATTACTGCCAGTTTGCAAAAAGACATAGAAGTGGGAATATAGCTATAGTTTTGCAAAGTATAGCTGGTTTGCACACACCAAATATTCAAAAACATCCACTGAAAGCTCATCTCACCAGGTTACCTTCCAGGTACATACCAGCTACTTCTATCAAGAAAAGAAGCAATTCACCTTCCCCTTGTCTTCCTCAGAGGAGGAAGGCTTCTGTATAAAAAAACTTGAGTCTTTCTTTGAGATTGGATCCTGATTTACAAATTAATAATTTCTGACATTTGATATTTATCCTCAGGGCATCTTTTTTGAGAAAACTTAATTTCATGTGAAGTTATTCTGTTGACCGAGGAAGAGATATTTTAAACTTAACAATGACAACTTGCAAGCACATATATACTCTGATTCTAAGTCACCAACACACTTTTTTATTTCTTTGTGTTCTTGTCTGTTTGTAGGAACACACTTCTATAGAGCACACTAACTGCTCAGAATATATCTCTTTTCATGTTCGTTGTTAGGATGGTTAGGCTGTCCTATTCACACATATTGACATTCCCAACTTGAAGGCATTCAGATATTCTGAACCAGCATGTTATTCTCTTCACAGCCTCTGCCTTTTCATAAGACAGTACTATGACCAGGGTGATATATATGTTACATTTGTATTTGTATTTGGTCAGATGTTTATTTGGTTGACCTTCAAATGGTTGGTCTCAATTCTTCTGTTTGTTTTGTTGAGTAGGTATATACTTAAGACAGGACTTGCTCCCCCCCCCTTGCAGGACCCGTATTAAATCCCATTCTACTGATAGTGGATTGGGGTCTGCACAGAGGACAGATTCTTGACCCATATTAAAGCCCATTTCAGCATTTTGGCAAAAGTGGTGGCAATGTAAAGGGCTCAGTTATGGAGCTGTTGATCAAGTGAATATTCATCCATAGAGAATATAAATCTATCTGTCTCTGTCTCTATCTGTCTATCTAGTTCATAAAGCATTGATTTTACAAATATTTAATATTAAGATAGACTATTAATTATAATGTTTTGTTTCCTTTTCCTGGATTCAACTATTTTTTGAGCACTTTGTTTATTTTTATTTATTTTTCCATTAAGATTCAGACTTCAATGGCTTCAACCAATACTGCTTCTAATGTAGCTTTTAGGAAGGACTTTCACTTTACTGTAGGCTGTAAACCCTATCATCTAATTTTTTTTGCACACACACACACACACACACACACACACACACACACACACACACACACACACACACACACACACACACACACACACACACACACACACACACACACACACACACACACACACACACTTACAGCATCTGTGTTTCAGTTATTTGTGTCATACTTCCAAGCATGTGAGTTGTACACAGAGACTTTTCTCCCCTACGTAACATTTGTATGTTTTAAGCAAGTGATTAAGAAATGCACTCTCTTCTTCCCTTCTTGACATAAGTGGGTATTAAAGCATTTAGTTTAGAAACCTAACATCTTATTTTATAAAGTGATACTGGCAGTTGCATAATAAGAAATAATATATTATGTAAGAAAATTCTCCTGATGACTATAGAAAAGAAGCAGTTGTACAACAAATATAAAATGATATGGTAAACAGATTTATTTATTTACATTTGTTTACCAGAAAGGTCCTACTGGGCCAGTGGCCCATTTTCAGTGGAGGCCCGGGGAGATAAGGTCCACAGTTATACAGAGAATGCATACATATGGATAGAAAGTAATGTAGCAGATAAAAAAATCAGTTTAGCATAGGATAACAGTGTGCTAGGTGTGATAAAAATACAGATCCATAATGGCCATCTAAAAAAAAAACATTCACAAATTTAGTCTAATACACATTTCAAGGCTGTAAAACACAAACAAAGAAATTTGAAAGCTACAGAAATTTAACATTGATACAACAAACTAGACATAGAAATGGTCTGGGATTGGGTTGGGAGGGTGGGTGGTTGGTTTGTTGTTTTGCCTTACAAACACACACACAAGGGTTCGAGTCTTACAAGGGATAATTGGCTAGGCTTAATATGGCTCGCAAGGGCAATTAGCTTAGTACTAATCTATGAACCTATGAAGATGAAATTGATGGTGATTAGAATAAGATGGCACTAAGGATGGGGAGGAGAGAAGATTCCTTTCGATAGAATTTAAAATGTGATGTCATGGTAGAACTTTGTATACACTGGGCTATTTCATTCCAGGCTTTTGCTATCTGGAGTGAGAACAGAGAGTCTCCAAAACTATTGTTTGCTTTGGTAACTTTTAAAAGTAATTTATTGGATGATTGCATTCTGGTTGGTAGTGTATGTCTGTACAAGATTTGTGAGGGATGGACAGTTGTTAGGTTGGTAAACAATAGAGTAAGCTATAGTAAGCTGGTTAAATAAATAGATTAGGTAATTCTAGCCAATCTAGTTGTCTTAAAGCTGTACAGTGATGAGATCTGTTAGGGAGGTTAGTAGCAAATTAACAATTTTGTGGTAACAGGCCTGTAGTTTAGTTAGGTCAGATTTTTTTAAGTTTGTAAAAATGGGAGAAGCATACAGAATGGTGGGTAAGAGATAGGAACTAGCAATAGATTGCCTGGTAATAGGAGTGAGGAAAGGTTTGGCTCTATACAGTGAGTTGAGTTTAATGTGGACCTTTTGGATGACATGGGCGATGTTCTTGTTATATTTTAATGAGTGATCAATAGTGACTCCAAGTAGCTTAGTGTTGTTGACTGGTAGGATTTTGGTATTATTAGAAAATAGGATATAAAAAGGGAATTGTGGCAAAGTATGTGTGTTATTAGTGAACAGTGTAAGTTTTGTCTTATTTGGGTTTAGTATTAATCGGTAATCTGTAAGATATTGCTCTGTGTCAGAGAAAGCTGTTTGGGTTTTAGGAAGAAGCTCAGGAAGGATGTGGGCTTCACAGATAATAGTAGAATTGTCTGATATTGCACTACAGTGGCCTGGGTGGAAGTGGAACTGAGTTTGTTGATGAAAATAGAGAAAAGAAGTGGTCCAAGAATAGATCCTTGTGGTACAGCTAAAGAAACTGGGAGTAGAGTTGAGATATCATCCTGCCACTTCACTGCTTGTTGACATTCAGAAAGATAGCTATAGAACCAAGAGACTGCAGATTGGGAGAGATTAATAAAGTAATTTTTGATGGGAAATGGTGTCAAAGGCTTTAGTAAGTTTTTAAAGGTTTTGCATTCTTTTGTGACATTAATGCAATTGTTTAACTTGTTTACCAGTTATATCACACTGCATGCCATAATAGTGCATAAAGCACTGTACAAGTAAGTGGAGTGACTTGCATATAATTTATCATATATTATGCATGCACACATTGCCACATGTGCATTCAGGTATAACCATTCAATGATATAGAAGGTTTTGGTCTCTCACTTGCAACTCCTTTGGATTTCACCATAGGGCACTTATGCTGTGAATGGTCCCAAAAGCCCTATATTTGAGGAAAGAAATTAAACCACCAAATGCTTTGTCCCCCATCTGGGTAGCTCACTTATGATGCTAACAGAACCATCATCACTAGCATCTCATATGGGAGTATTCCCACACCAGCAAGACAAGAGGAACTGTCTCATAATTAAAATAAAAATATACTATAATTATGAAAAAATGCATTCTCATAACTGCTGGATATAATCCGAAGGTACGTTGTGGACACTGACCACTCTACCCTTATCGATATGGATACAGAATGGCTTAGTATCTGACGGTCCCCAACAGTAATCCTCAGAGACTATTCCACATCTGTGGTGAAGGTAAAAACTAAGCTTTGATCTAATGACCCAGTCCACCTCCCATTTACCCATGTTTCCTGCCATATTAGTTTCATCTTACCAGGCTTGGAAGCTGGCACTCCCTTGGAAAACTGGCATACCCTTTGGCAGCTGCAAAATCACTGTAAAAAATGAATTCATGTCGGCTACCCAGTATGTGCTTGATGATTAATAATGGGTTAGCAGCTGACACTGGTTGTGAGGGGGATTCTGTGCCATTTGCCATCTTTCTACATACACATAAGTGTTTAGGATCAATGTCTATTCAGCCTCTTTTGTTCAGGCCATTGCAGCTCCACTTAATCCTTTCTCTATTAGTTCTATATAAACCGGTACATTTTCAATATTAAAAGTCTGCATTCTACAGTGACACCATTTTAAATTCCACAAAGTAACTTAACTTTAGACAAAAGGCTGCTATTAGCCTGAAAATGTCTGTAATTGTATGACCAGTGCTAAATTAGTAAAAGGTATAATATTGCATCTGTGTTCTAGCATATTTTCTTAATGATTAGTATGGCATGCTTTCATTTTTTTCTGTTAACACTTTTTTATTATTTTGGGGGAAGTTTATAGGTATGATATGTAACACTGTTTATACTGTATTCATTTTTTTTTTGAAAATCAGAATTTATTATTTATCTCCAAGAATATAAAAACACATCAACCAAAGCATTAATATGGACCATTACCAATCCAGATAACTGCTAGGATGAAGATCTAAATGTAAAACCAGAATAAAATGTATAATCAAGTTTGATCAAGAAAACACCTGTAAAATAGCTTTTCATTGCAATTTTCAGTTACTAAAATCACTTGAACGTCTGATTTGGAAAGTAAATACTTTATTTTCTTTCTATATGCTTACATGGTGACAATTGTCTAACTTGAGATACCCATCTTATCCATTGCCCAAACTACTGTTCAGATTCTGTCGGGATTGTCAACAAGGCTTTATATCTCTATGATACAGACTTGGCCAGGCAAGTAAATATTTCCTAACAATACCTGCAAAATGTTTAGTTTCATAGTTTCATAGTTTAGTACTAGGCTATCTGCCCTGGGGCATTTGTAAGCCTAGCCATAGTGATGTGGCTTTTGCCACCCCATGAATTGGTACAAAAATGCACAGAATAGATTTAGAATACTGTGCCTCTGTCTAGTAGTGACACAATGAAGGTCCCCTTATATAATAGAATTAGTTTACTGTGCCCCTGTCTAGTAGTGACACAGATGTGACCCCTGGGCTAAACTTACGATCTCCCATCCACTCATCAAGATTTCTCTTGAAGGGAGTCAGTGAGGGGCTCTGCCTAACATGAACTGGGATCCTGTTCCAAAGCATGGGAAGCCTCTGGGTTATGAATCTATCCTTCCAGCATATCCTATTCATACTTGTGCCAAGGTTTAAGTCTTTAGCTCTCGTGGTCCTGATGGATTTGGATTTTTTGAGGTGGAGCATGTCCATCAGTTCCTGATTGGACATGGCCTTGTACATCAGGCAGAGATCACCCCTGAGCAGGCGGTATGCTACTGAATAGAGCTGGAGTTTCTTTAGTCTGGCAGAATAAGACATATGTTGGAGACCCTTGATCCTCTTGGTGAGGTACTTTTGTGGTCTCTGCAGCTGTTGCAAATGCCGGGTGAGATACATACCAAATGGGGCATTGTACTCAATCATGGGTCTGATGAGGGAGGAGTATAGGGGTACAATGACATCCTTGGATCTGGATGTGAATCCCTTCATGATGAGGTGTGCAAGGTAGAATGTTTTTCTAACCACTTTGGCAACGTGGGTGTCAAATGAGAGGTCGCTGTCGACTTGGGTCCCTAGGTCTCTGATTACTTTTTCCATACTCAGTGGGTTGCTGTCTATGTGATAATTTGTGGGTACTTTGTTTTTCCCAAAGGGGATGACTGTACATTTTTTGGCATTTAGTTTAAGGCCGTGACTCCGGCACCAGTTGTCCGTTTCTGTGAGGACTTTTTGTAGGATGTATGTGTCCGCTGGTGTATCGACTATGGTGCCTAGTTTGCAGTCATCTGCGAACTTTGTCAGCCACAACCCTCCCATGTTTGCTTTAACATCTGAGAAATAAATGCCGAACAAGAGGGGTCCCAGGACAGATCCCTATGGGACACTGCTTGTGACTGGCTTTGAGTCTGACATTGCTCCAGCAATTTTAACTTTATGGGTTCTGTCTTTTAGCCAGTTTGCAACCCATCTAGTGACATAAGGGTTTACATTTAAGCTGTTGAGCTTATCTATGATGCCTGAGTGGGGTATTGTGTCGAAGGCCTTAGCCAAGTCCAGGTAGGCTGTATGGACTGCTTTGCCCTCATCAATGGCTCTAGTGACTGTTTCGAAAAAGTCAACCAGGTTCAAAAGGCAGGATCTGCCCTTTACAAAGCCGAACTGGGTGGGGTCAAGTGTCTGTAGGTCCCCTATGTCTCTGTTTATGAGTTCCATAATGATTCTTTCCATAGCTTTGCAGACCAGGCTGGTTAAGCTTATGGGTGGTAGTTCCAGGGTCTGTAGAGGTACCCCTTTGTGGAGTGGGACCACTGTTGCTGTCGCCAGTGATCAGGTACATATCCTGTAGTAAGGCTAAGGTTAAATAGCATTTTTATGTGCGGGTTTAGCTCCTCTTGGAGTTCACGTAGCAACCCGGGATACCATCAGGTCCCATTGATGCTGTGTTTTTAGCTTTGTTGAGGGCAGTTCTCACTTGGACATCTGAGATGACAGGGAGATTACATTCAGCTGGGATAAGTATTTCTTCTTTGGGGGTGAGGAGGGAGAAATTTCCACTGAACCTGTCAGCCAGGATGTTGGCAATATCTGTGGGTTCAGTGTATTTTTTGTTGTTGTGAACTAACTCTGAGCATATCTGAGGGTTTCCGCCCAGGTTTCTAACATAGCTGAAGAAGGCTTTGTGGTTATCTTTAGTGTCCTTAGCGATTTTTCTCTCAAAGTTGGCCTTGGATGTTTTTATGAGAGAACGTAGTTTTCTGCTAATGTTGATCAGAGATGTCTTCCCTTTATGGGATTTTGCTCTGTTGTGCAGTAGCTTCCTTCTTTTGTTAAACAATTTGTTAATGGCTGAGGTCCACCAGACAGGACGCTTTCCTTTGGTGGAGAGGGACTTGGATTTATTTGGGATTGCATGATCCATGCATTCTTGGAAATGTCCATAGAAAGCATTTGTGAAGGATTTGGCATTGTGGGATATGGTATCCACTGGCCCAGTGGGCTTAAAGGATGCCATCTCAGTCTTAAGAAGAGTGAAGTCTGCTTTTGAGAAGTTTTTTACTGTGGTCTTTTGTGCTGGGGGTGGAGGTGGTTAGTTGCACCTGTATGGTCTCTGATGCTTCATGTGTTGCTACTAACCTGGAGGTATGGGTGTCCTTGATGAATATGGACACTCCCCCTCCCTTTGTGGTTCGGCCCGGGTTTTGGGGCCAAAAAGCATGATACGAGGTATAGCCTGGTAGTGCTGGGGTGCTCTCAGGAGCCTTGAACCAGGTTTCAGTTACTGCACAGACGTCGATGTTCTCCATAATGAGGAGTGCATCGAGTGCCTGCATCTTGAGATTTAGACTTCTGGTGTTGAGCAGCATTACCCTTAGTTTTTTTCCATTTTTGTTTTCTAAGGAGGTGGGTTTGTCTTTTGAGCCTTGCCTAAAAAAGGCACTATGGGGGTGGCAAGAGCCTTAGCCAATATCCGGAAGCCCAGTGGTGACAGGTGCAAGCTGTCCCATGCGAAGTAGCGTGGCTTGTCCAACATGTCATCCCAGGCAGACAGACATTGGATCCCCTTAGAATGACACCAGTACTTGAGCCAATTATTAAAGCTGATCATCTTGTCTTTGTATTGTGGCATCATTCTTGGTGAGGGCAAGATGCTGCTCAGGGTCAGGGTCATACCAGCCTGGGCTACATAGTCAGAGAGCTCGTCTATGTCTCTTTTCATGTAGTTCAGGGAGGTACATCTCAGGTCATTCACGCCAGCATGGACAATGATGGAGTCATATTTGTACTTGCTTTGGAGTGACCTGAGTGCGTGTGTTATGTGGCGGATCCTAGCTCCTGATAGGCAGCTCACAGTCACCCTCTCCTTGTTCAGCCTGGTAAGCGGGACATCAGTGTGTCTGACTATAGAGTCACCTATCACTAGTGTATCAGGCATGGTGTTTGGCCTTAAGGGCTGTGATTGGTTGACACACTGATTTATTGAAGTATGTGTTGCATGTGTTTTGTTTTGAGGTGGTGGATTTTTGGATGTCTGCTGTGGGAGCCTCTGTTGTTTTGGTAAGTTTTTTATTAGAGCCTCCGAGTATGTCTTTGTGTTTTTATGTGTTTGGTTTGCAGTTGTGGTAGGTCTATGTGGGACTGGGCTTGTTGTGTGTGTGGTTACCATCTCCTCCTGTCTGGTCATGCCAGCCCTGAGTTGAGAGAGTTCAGCCTCCAGTTTGGCTATATAGTTGCATCTCTCACATGTATTTGTGTTTGTTGGGAGGAGGAGAGGGTTGTCTGTGTACATGAGTCAATTGTAGCATTGTCTCAAGATACCCAGATTAACCAGCTGAACTGGAGAGGACGCCAGTAATCTACCACTCGACATGCTAGAACAGTATAAGGGAGTGCTGTGCTATTAAGGGAAGTAGATATTCACAGGGGTGGTACGTGGATGTAGTGCTTACTTAGTACGAGAGTGCTTACTTAGTAGAGAAGTTTTGAGAACAAGTGCTAGGCTTATAATATAGCGAGTAGTCTGATTATAATAAGAGTAGAGCTTCCTTAAGGGAAAATTTGAAGAGCAGACTTGGCGGAGCCAGAAGAAGTTTAACTGGCGCTGCGCTATGCGCATAACCGCACAAAGCCGTGCAAACGTGGATTTTAAACAGGGAACTACAAAAGAGCTAGAAATGGTCCAAAACAACCAATTACTACAGCTCTTGTGCTGAGGTCACTTCCTACAGGGACAGGTAGGCTGCTCAAGGTTCCCCACTCCCACTGGTGAGCAAAGAAACTTTCTTCTATCCAAGTAAGGTAATGGACAACACAGGAACTACACCACAGCCCAGAATACAGCAATGCCTGTAAACTGGTCTAAACTAGTTGAGGAGAGGCGGGAAAACAAGGATTATTTTTTTTTTTTGTTTTTGTTTTTAGATAGAAATACACAGAAAATGCAGAAACAGTGATAAATCAGTTACACAGGCTAGCAGACTTTAGTGGGCAGCCTCAACAGTTAAATTAAATAAACAAACAAACAAACCTTCGATCAAATTCGACTAAAAAGTAACTTTAAGTGCAGATTTTAAAATAATGCAGCAAACAGCTAAAACAACAGTTTAAGCTTGTTTAGGGTAAGCTAGTGAAGCTATTCCAAGTAAAAAAACAGCAAAGATACTTAAATCCAGAAAGTAGTCACTTTTCTGAGTTCTCTGTAGCTAGGACCACTCTGCAGGACCACGAGGAGCTTGTCTGAGTAGTATAGCCAGAAAAAAATGCCCAGCGGCAGATTTTAAACAGGGAACTACAAAAGAGCTAGAAATGGTCCAAAACACCAATTACTACAGCTCTTGTGCTGAGGTCACTTCCTACAGGGACAGGTAGGCTGCTCAAGGCTCCCCACTCCCACTGGTGAGCAAAGAAACTTCCTTCTATCCAAGTAAGGTAATGGACAACACATGAACTACACCACAGCCCAGAATACAGCAATGCCTGTAAGCTGGTCTAAACTAGTCGAGGAGAGGCGGGAAAACAAGGATTATTTTTTTGTTTTTTTTTGTTTTTAGATAGAAACACACAGAAAATGCAGAAACAGTGATAAATCACTTACACAGGCTAGCACACTTTAGTGGGCAACCTCAACAGTTAAATTAAACAAACAAACAAACAAACTTTCAATTAAATTCGACTAAAAAGTAACTTTAAGTGCAGATTTTAAAATAATGCAGCAAACAGCTAAAAAAAACAGTTTAAGCTTGTTTAGGGTAAGCTAGAGGAACTATTCCAAGTAAAAAAAACAGCAAATATACTTAAATCCAGAAAGTAGTCACTTTTCTGAGTTCTCTGTAGCTAGAACCACTCTGCAGGACCACGAGGAGCTTGTCTGAGTAGTATAGCCAGAAAAAAATGTACAGGGGCAGATTTTAAACAGGGAACTACAAAAAGAGCTAGAAATGATCCAAAACAACCAATTACTACAGCTCTTGTGCTGAGGTCACTTCCTACAGGGACAGGTAGGCTGCTCAAGGCTCCCCACTCCCACTGGTGAGCAAAGAAACTTCCTTCTATCCAAGTAAGGTAATGGACAACACAGGAACTACACCACAGCCCAGAATACAGCAATGCCTGTAAACTGGTCTAAACTAGTTGAGGAGAGGCGGGAAAACAAGGATTATTTTTTTGTTTTTTTTTTTTTTTAGATAGAAACACACAGAAAATGCAGAAACAGTGATAAATCAGTTACACAGGCTAGCACACTTTAGTGGGCAGCCTCAACAGTTAAATTAAACAAACAAACAAACAAACTTTCGATCAAATTCGACTAAAAAGTAACTTTAGGTGCAGATTTTAAAATAATGCAGCAAACAGCTAAAAAAACAGTTTAAGCTTGTTTAGGGTAAGCTAGAGAAGCTATTCCAAGTAAAAAAACAGCAAAGATACTTAAATCCAGAAAGTAGTCGCTTTTCTGAGTTCTCTGTAGCTAGGACCACTCTGCAGGACCACGAGGAGCTTGTCTGAGTAGTATAGCCAGAAAAAAAATGCCCACGGGCGGATTTTAAACAGGGAACTACAAAAGAGCTAGAAATGGTCCTAAACAACCAATTACCACAGCTCTTGTGCTGAGGTCACTTCCTACAGGGACAGGTGGGCTGCTCAAGGCTCCTCACTCCCACTGGTGAGCAAAGAAACTTCCTTCTATCCAAGTAAGGTAATGGACAACACAGGAACTACACCACAGCCCAGAATACAGCAATGCCTGTAAACTGGTCTAAACTAGTCGAGGAGAGGTGGGAAAACAAGGATTATTTTTTTGTTTTTTTTGTTTTTAGATATAAACACACAGAAAATGCCAAAACAGTGATAAATCAGTTACACAGGTTAGCACACTTTAGTGGGCAGCCTCAACAGTTAAATTAAATAAACAAACAAACAAACTTTCAATCAAATTCGACTAAAAAGTAACTAAGTGCAGATTTTAAAATAATGCAGCAAACAGCTAAAAAAAGAGTTTACGCTTGTTTAGGGTAAGCTAGAGAAGCTATTCCAAGTAAAAAACAGCAAAGATACTTAAATCCAGAAAGTAGTCACTTTTCTGAGTTCTCTGTAGCTAGGATCACTCTGCAGGACCACGAGGAGCTTGTCTGAGTAGTATAGCCAGAAAAAAACGCCCAGGGGTGGATTTTAAACAGGGAACTACAAAAGAGCTAGAAATGGTCCAAAACAACCAATTACTACAGCTCTTGTGCTAAGGTCACTTCCTACAGGGACAGGTAGGCTGCTCAAGGCTCCCCCCTCCCACTGGTGAGCAAAGAAACTTCCTTCTATCCAAGTAAGGTAATGGACAACACAGGAATTACACCACAGCCCAGAATACAGCAATGCCTGTAAACTGGTCTAAACTAGTCGAGGAGAGGCAGGAAAACAAGGATTATTTTTTTGCTTTTTTTGTTTTTAGATAGAAACACACAGAAAATGCAGAAACAGTGATAAATCAGTTACACAGGCTAGCACACTTTAGTGGGCAGCCTCAACAGTTAAATTAAACAAACAAACAAACTTTAGATCAAAATTGACTAAAAAGTAACTTTAAGTACAGATTTTAAAATAATTCAGCAAACAGCTAAAAAAACAGTTTAAGCTTTATTTAGGGTAAGCTAGAGAAGCTATTCCAAGTAAAAAAAACAGCAAAGATACTTAAATCCAGAAAGTAGTCACTTTTCTGAGTTCTCTGTAGCTAGGATCACTCTGCAGGACCACGAGGAACTTTTCTGAGTAGTATAGCCAGAACCCCCCCCCCCCAGGGGTGGATTTTAAACAGGGAACTACAAAATAGCTAGAAATGGTCCAAAACAACCAATTACTACAGCTCTTGTGCTGAGGTCACTTCCTACAGGGACAGGTAGGCTGCTCAAGGTTCCCCACTCCCACTGGTGAGCTAAGAAACTTCCTTCTATCCAAGTAAGGTAATGGACAACACAGGAACTACACCACAGCCCAGAATACAGCAATGCCTGTATTCTGGGCTGTGGTATAGTTCAGAATACAGCAATGCCTGTAAACTGGTCTAAACTAGTCGAGGAGAGGCAGGAAAACAAGGATTATTTTTTTGCTTTTTTTGTTTTTAGATAGAAACACACAGAAAATGCAGAAACATTGATAAATCAGTTACACAGGCAAGCACACTTTAGTAGGCAGCCTCAACAGTTAAATTAAACAAACAAACAAACTTTCGATCAAATTCGACTAAAAAGTAACTTTAAGTACAGATTTTAAAATAATGCAGCAAACAGCTAAAAAACAGTTTAAGCTTTATTTAGGGTAAGCTAGAGAAGCTATTCCAAGTAAAAAAACAGCAAAGATACTTAAATCCAGAAAGTAGTCACTTTTCTGAGTTCTCTGTAGCTAGGACCACTCTGCAGGACCACGAGGAGCTTGTCTGAGTAGTATAGCCAGAAAAAAATGCCCAGGGGCAGATTTTAAGCAGGGAACTACAAAAGAGCTAGAAATGGTCCAAAATAACAAATTACTACAGCTCTTGTGCTGAGGTCACTTCCTACAGGGACAGGTAGGCTGCTCAAGGCTCCCCACTCCCACTGGTGAGCAAAGAAACTTCCTTCTATCCAAGTAAGGTAATGGACAACACAGGAACTACACCACAGCCCAGAATACAGCAATGCCTGTAAACTGGTCTAAACTAGTCGAGGAGAGGTGGGAAAACAAGATTTATTTTTTTGTTTTTTTTTTGTTTTTAGATAGAAACACACAGAAAATGCAGAAACAGTGATAAATCAGTTACACAGGCTAGCACACTTTAGTGGGCAGCCTCAACAGTTAAATTAAACAAACAAACTTTCGATCAAATTCGACTAAAAAGTAACTTTAAGTACAGATTTTAAAATAATGCAGCAAACAGCTAAAAAACAGTTTAAGCTTGTTTAGGGTAAACTAGAGAAGCTATTCCAAGTAAAAAAACAGCAAAGATACTTAAATCCAGAAAGTAGTCACTTTTCTGAGTTCTCTGTACCTAGGACCACTCTGCAGGACCACGAGGAGCTTGTCTGAGTAGTATAGCCAGAAAAAAACACCCAGGGGTGGGTTTTAAACAGGGAACTACAAAAGAGCTAGAAATGGTCCAAAACAACCAATTACTATAGCTCTTGTGCTGAGGTCACTTCCTACAGGGACAGGTAGGCTGCTCAAGGCTCCCCACTCCACTGGTGAGCAAAGAAACTTTCTTCTATCCAAGTAAGGTAATGGACAACACAGGAACTACACCACAGCCCAGAATACAGTAATGCCTGTAAACTGGTCTAAACTAGTCGAGGAGAGGCGGGAAAACAAGGATTATTTTTTTTTTTTTTTTTTTTTTAGATAGAAACACACAGAAAATGCAGAAACAATGATAAATCAGTTACACAGGCTAGCACACTTTAGTGGGCAGCCTCAACAGTTAAATTAAACAAACAAACTTTCGATCAAATTCGACTAAAATGTAACTTTAAGTGCAGATTTTAAAATAATGCAGCAAACAACTAAAAAATAGTTTAAGCTTGTTTAGGGTAAGCTAGAGAAGCTATTCCAAGTAAAAAAACAGCAAAGATACTTACATCCAGAAAGTAGTCACTTTTCTGAGTTCTATGTAGCTAGGACCACTCTGCAGGACCATGAGGAGCTTGTCTGAGTAGTATATATATATTTGTATAGAGGGGAGCATGTCAGCTTGTCAGTGGCAGTTTAGATGACTGCTGTTTCAACAAAAGTATTTTGCCAAAAGCACTTTCACTGATAGTGGCAAATTCCCTTTTCTCCACTCTTATGTGTACACAGAATAGATATATTTAAATCTGGAAGTTGTAGGAGTGTCTCCCTGCATGAGAAATGCAGTGGGGCTTGTCTCCATGCAAAAAAAAAAAAAAAGATTAATTCCAAATTACTCTGAAAGTGCTTTTGGTGAAACATTTTGTGAGTTTCTCCAGGGAAAGTGGTGTTGATATATTGATATGAATCAATACATAGATGTATTAAGGTGGTAACTAGCAAGTTGTGATATAATATTTCTAACAAACATGAAAAAAAATCAAAACCAAAAATTGTATTCTTGATTGACAAATTTGCCAGAAATTTGTAAGAATGCACAAATTTGTGTATGTATTTTAGTACATTTATCATCTTGATTGAACCTTAAAAAGTCAAATTGTCGTTGTTTATTCTTCTGCCTGTGTGGTGTTTTGTAATCATGCTTTTTCACGTGAGACTTGAGGAAGATTTTAGTTATTACCTTACACATCATAGTAATGTTATAACTTAGTTTAGCATGTTTCATACCAGCACTTGATATTGTAGCAATGGAAAGCAAAAGTCAAGTCCAGCAGGAGTAAAGACCTACACTCTGCAATAGGAAGACAAAATATTTATTAAAATACAATGCTCACTAAGTTGATGTGTGGTGGTAAATTCAATAATAAAGTCATATTAAACAGATTATAGTTGGTGTGACATTTTTTACATTATGAGAAAGTAAAACATTATACAATCTGTGTAACTCAACTTCTTTTAGAGAAAGACTTAAACTGCTTCTACCAAAGAAAATGTAGCATGGAGGGGATGTGGGGAAGGTGGACTTCACTGTTGCTGGAGTGCACATCCCTTGCTAAGCTGGATCAGCTACTATGTAGCTGTATTAGGTTCATAGGTTCATAGATTAGTACTAAGCTAACTGCCCTTGCGAGCCATTTTAAGCCTAGCCAATTATCCCTTGTGAGACTCAAACCCTGTACCTTGTGTTTGTAAGGCAAACACCTTAACCATTAGGCCACCCTCCCTGCATGCATTGATAAGCAAAGCCCTGTTGGTACCTCAGCAGCATCATGCAGTGGTCCTCACCTGTGTAGCTCACAGCAATATCCTTTTATGGTCCTCAGATGGCTAGCTTCCCACATACCAGTGTATTGTTGACCACACTTTGCTCATACCCATAACCCCTGTGGCACTAAGCAACATGGCAGACACACAGCCATAATCTCCAACATTTATAGCTAAATCAGAGTCTTGCCTTAGCTTTGACAATAACCATTACTCTAACCTTAAAGATAGTTTTAAATTTAGTCATAATTCTAAGACTGATTCACGATGTCTGATTATGATCATATTAGTAATTCAGACAGAAATCATAGCCCTTTCTCTAACTACTGCTGCCATAGCTTCCATATAAGTGTATGAAAGTGAAAGCACAGAGAATCAGAATCCCCAAACTGCATTTCCCTAAAAAAAACTGCCATAAAAACAGTTTTTAAGTGTTTTTTGCAGGGGACAATCCAAGCCCACTGTGATGATGTGAGGTATTGCCAGCTATACCAGGAGAAATAGGGCAGTGGATGTGTAACATATGCCTGCACGACTAGCTGGAATTTTGTAAAGAATTATATGTAATTTGTATATCAAACTAATTTGTCCAGACCTCTGACTGAATGTGTTCCCTCTGTGCACTTAAGGGAAATTGTGCTTGATTCAGAGAACTGCATCTGGAAATACTGGGTGTTTCCATTTTTTCCCAAGTGAATATCCCTCTCAAGTGCCAGTGGTGAGGATTCAGGCTCCTTGATTACTGGCCCAGAGTGGGGACATCACATATTGGTGGTAGTGGTGGGATATTAAATTAACTTCTGTAGCCTGTAAGCAGTTGTTACTAAAGGTGTGTGTATTCTCGACAGCCACAAGGTAAACATACAGAGTTTCATTTTCACAATAGTTATATTACTTTTTTGTTAGTTTAGTTTTGTCAGGGAAAGCAGGCAGAGATGTCAGCAGAGCTGACAAAGAACCAGTTGGCCAGAGCATGTGAAGAGAAAGGACTAGTGTAGGCTAACCTGACTAAAGAGGAAATTATTTCAGCCTTAGTTGCAGCTCAGACCAGCAACCAGGACAACCAGTTTGGTGATGGGGATGTACAGCTCTCAGAAACAGGACAGTTCACCTTTTCCTCATAGGACTTACAATTCTGTTTGGATTTAGAGACTTGAACCAGAGGCCAAACATTTGGAATTAGAATCAGCTGAGAGACTGTGGTATTTACAGGCTGAAGAAGATGAGAAGCAGCATCAACATAGGAAGGAGATGCTGACTCTTTGCCAGGGTTATGGAGGTAATGCGGAAGAGAATAACCAAACCCAAGAAGCAATAAAGGTCAGTAAATTTCTTACACAGTTTTATAGAGGGTGATAATTTTGACAGTTTTATTCATATATTTGAATGGGTATGTAAACAGAATAATGTTGACCAAGGGCTCTGAATATGGTTCCTAACCCCCTTACTCCATGGTAAAGCTGTAGCTGCTGTTTCTAAATTGGCTGATAGTCATTGCTTAAACTATAATAAACTAAAGAAATGTTTACTTGAATGTTTTAAGTTAACACCTGAAGCTTACAGAAAAAAAGTTTTGTGAACATAGACGCAAGGCAGATGACAGTGTGTGTGATTATATTGCTGAGTTAAGCACTTATTTTCATAGTTGAGTGAGTGGATGTCAGGTTACCACTTTTGAAGGGCTGTCAGACCTTTTGGTGAGGGAACAAGCTCTTAGCACTTTTCCTGAGGACATGAGAATCTGGTTGGCAGACCAAGCTTGTAACTCTGCAGATGAGCTGGGACAAAAGGGGGAACCTCTACTTAGCAAACAGGGCATCACTGCACAGGAAGAGGATACCCAGTGCTGCACACGGATATAAGGGAACCCATCCTGGGCAAACTTAACCACCCCAATGGAGTCCACCAGTAACAGGGGAGGCCACTAGTTCAGGTACATGGCCAGGCTCAAGGGTTAAATGTTTTAAATGTAAACAGTGGGCCATGTATCATATAGATGTCCATGGAGGCAAGATGGGGAACAAAAGGTGGGGGAGCCAGCAAGTGAGAATAACAGTATGCCAGTTGTAAGTTGTCTGGAGACAACAGGGATACCAAACTATCGCCAGAGGTTATATCCTATCTTAGTGAATGGAAAACAGGCCACTGCTAAGAGAGACACAGCCTCTGACATAACCATTGTGAAGCCTGCAGTGGTTAAAGAGGAGCAGTACTTGATTGGATAGTTCACTTCATTCACAGCTTTAGGAGGGACCCTATTCCAAATGTCTTTGGCCAGGGTTTGCCTAGACTGGGAGGGTGGAAAAGGAAGCAAGCAAGTAGGTGTATTTGAGGATATCCCTGCAGATGTCTTGATAGGGAATGATTCTGATAATGCAGTACCCTGTGTGCATGCAGTTGCACACAGTCTGGCTTGGAGACAGGCATTTAGGTCTGGTATCTTGAGGAAGACCCAGACAGACCTCATACCTGAAGCCAGAGCTGGTGAGGTGCCTATTTTTAGGAAGGAGCTACCCTGTAGCAGGGAGCCTGAAGGTGAGCCACAGCTGCTGGTAGGTACTGATGTTCCCTTGGACAGAGTGACTGCAGGGGCAGAGGTGAGTGGTAGTAACCAGGTTCACATTGAGGCATCGCTGTCTGAGAATACCAGACTTCCTCTGGAAGTGGAGCTAGGAAGGGTCACAAAGGTAGTGTTGATACAGGCTCAGCTCTTAGGCCCTACACTAAGAGTCTTAAGGGAGGTAGCCAGGAAGGCACCTGATCCTCAAGGGAAAGGGGAGTCTGTATACTAAAACAAAGTAATAAAATAGCAGGATTTTTAGGCAGAAATGAGAGCAATGTGAAAGAAAGATACCCAGGCAGTTCCAATAGCAGTAGGAACAATGGGTCTTATAAAAATGAATTTACAATTGTATTTAGATATGTTGCCAACACATGTAACTCCATACGAATTGCAGAAGGAGTCATTACTAGGCACATAGTGGGTGCTGAAAAGAGCACTTCTGGCTGACATCAAAGATTGAAGCAATACTAATTTCATGAACTTTAATTGTACTTTGACTTAGGAATGGGGTCCATTCGTGTCATGGTATTAGAAACCCGAAAGACTTAGAGAAATTAAAAAAAAAAGAACAAAGGGTTTCTGTATAAAGAGTGGACTCCTGAGGGAGGGCTAGAGGGTGAGGTAATACAGCAGTTGGTAGTAACTAAAGCCTACCATCTGGCACTTCTAGCCATAGACCATGTCATTCCTTTTGTAGGTCATATGGGCATAAAGCATACCAAGAGACATATTATGCTGAACTTTTACTGGCCTGGGATTGCAAATGTCCTGCAAGACCTGTGAGCAGTGCCAAAAATTAGGCAAGGCTGTTTCTTCTTTTTTTGGTGGTGTTTTTATTCCTTTTGCTTTGTTTCCAAGTTATCTAAAAACGTTTTTGGGTCATCAATGAATTGCTTATTGTGTACCTTTCCTTTATATTTATCTGCATATTTTCTAAGTTTTTATGTCTGTGCTGATACCTTTAGTTTATGATTTGCGATAGTGTATGCTAGATTCTGGTCTGCTCTTATACTGTGTGTTGCTTTTACCACGTCTATTTTTCATAGTATTTTTTGTTGATCTATTCCCTCTTCTATATTCTTCTAACAGTGGCACTTCTTATCTTAATTGCTTTATAATTTTCTGTATTGGATGCTTCCTTGAAGACATTTTATTTCTTACCTTCATTTCCCTTATTGCTTAATGTTTTTGTGGTAAGACTGTATCTGTTATTAATTTAGCTGTCCAGTAGTATATCCTATTTATTTAAGTTATATCACATGAATTTCTGCAATTCTTTTTGATTACTGTGATCATTTCTTTTATCAGACTTTTTTGGTCTTATTTTTTTTCTGTAATCTATTCCCTTCATCAATCTTAATATATCTATCCATCTCTGTTAAATCAAGCAACTTTTCCTTTTGATCATTTTTCTTCTAAACTGAGAGCACATTCTTTGCTCTGTTTTCTGTGAACATTCTAAAGAAAGTTCCAGAACTTCAGCTGTATCCTGCATCATCTGCTCTTCTTTCATATGAGAACTGATTGGCTCATCACTCCACCTGAGCATTTTACATTGGCTTCCTACTGATGGCTGCATAGCATCCTCATGTGGCAAGTCATCAGATACTTCTCATTCCACCTGTTTCTCCTTAGTCTGAGGACTTATTGTTCCATCATGCTGTGACATTAACTGAATTGGATTTTCTACACTAAATCCTCACTTTGCAGATAATCTATAACTTCAGTTTCTATTTCTTTTACTTCTTCATTACTAATATTCTTTTCTACGTTCCCCCTTTGTTTTCTTATTTTTTGTATTGTGAAATTTTTCATACTTAGGTGCTGTTGCCTGTATTTCTCTTCAAATATCTTTAGTGCTGCTTTTTTTGTATTTATTAGTTTTGCTTTCTCTTTGCATAAATATTGCACTATATCAAATCTCTTTTTCTTAACCATGTCCGTATTTCTTCTTCAGATGTCTCCCACGCCACCTATTTCTCCTGAATTTGGGGATTCATTATTCCATGCTGCTGTGATATTACCCGTGCTGGACATTCTACAATAAATCCTTCACTTTGCAGGTATTTCACAACTTCAGTTTCCCCATGTTTAACTTCTACCTTATACATCTTCTGCTCTATGTTCCCCATTTGTGTTCTTATTTTTTGTATTGTGAAATTTTCCTTTGTATTTCTCTTTAGATATCTTTGGAGCTACTTTTTTTATATTGATAAATTTGTCCTCCTCCTTTGCATAAATATTGCACCATATCAGATCTCTTTTTTTTTTCTCGTGTCCATGTTTCTTCTTTATACCTTTCAAAAAACTTTGGGTTTTGTTCTTCATATTTTTGCACTTTCTTTGTTACTTCTTCTTCCAGGTGGCCCAAAGTTTCTATGTCTATGTAATGTTTTTCATGGATCTGTTGTATTAATGAAAGCAAATTTGCATTTGAAGCTTTTTCTTTTGCAAGTATTTTTCTTTCCTGTAATTTCTCTCTTAAACTTTTCGAAATTCTTCTGTCTGAAAATTCTGGGTTTCTTGCATAATAGTAACAATACATGACTTCTTCCTTATCCTCAGTAGTCCAGTCTGTCATCTTCATCGGTTCTTTTTTTAGCCTGTTAGTTTTTGTGGGCTACTACTTCCTTCTACAACAGAGGAGCCACCCTACCCCTTTGCCTGGCCTAAACCTCTTGTAGGATGATTTCATGTCTTGAGGATTCTACACTGCCATTTTTTCCAGTCCTGGCACCTTTTGTCCTGGGACTTGGGAACCCAGCTGTTTTTTTTTTTTTTTTTAACCTATCTCTTTCCACGATATATGCCATATAAGATACAGTCTTTATATCAGTGTTGGCTTGATAAGATTTTGTGAAAACACAGTCCACCTCATACAGACTCCTCAGAGGTGACCTCTGTCTGGCATACAAGGCGATCTTGGACCCCACCTTGATGGGACTGCTGCAAATCTGCAAGTCAAGCTCCACTCGAGTAACCCTCATGTGCAGTCTCAACTTGGTCTGTGACATCAATAGGGCTTGGTGGGACAGATTTGTGTTCCAGAGACTCCCCCATCTGTGGAGTAGATTCCCTCTTCACATCAAGCAGAGTACTTCTTTACCTCTTTTAAGCACAACCTGGATAACTGGATGGGAAACAGAAAATACATCCCCTAGGATTCCACTCGTGTCCCTGCTGGGCAGCGGCATCAGATGCTGACTTGCCTAAGCATAGGCTAAACTCTTGGTTAGGCTTATACGGGCCCCAGGCCCAATAACCTAGTAACTTCCTATGATGCTGTGATCCTATAAGGTACTCACCAAGACTTGAGGATGAATTCCGTTCCAGCAGTACTACTCTTCTTTCATTGCTGATTTCATCATCTCTCTATTTGGACCCCTGTGAAAGCAATGTGATAATCTGTGAGCATTGTTGTAGAAGTTGCTTTACATTTACCGGAACTTTTTCCTTGTATGTATGCTTTAATGGACATATTTTTTTGGCAAGTACCTGTAAAATAAATGACAAATTTTCCATTCATGGACTGCCTCCATTGTTTTGTGATAGTTGTATTAAATTACAAGGAAACCTTTATGCTTTATAAATAAATTAAAATACTAGAATTTTTTCACTGGAATGTAAGCATATATAAGCATTCTGTTTTGGAAATCATATTTTCACATGGACAACTTTTCTGGAAGCAGTATAAGCAATACATTAGGTTGTACCATGGATGCAGGGGTACAGATAGCTGATTGTGGATGCCCAAAAGCTGATTTACTGAGTGGGATTTTGCTCAGTGGAAATATGTTTCACTTTGCATTTTAAATGTCATAACATGCTACTTTTCATAATATGTTTTGCAAAGTGAAATCCACTGGGAATGTATTTATCTGATGGAAACTGTACCAGCTGTTGGGCAAAGAAAAATGGATTCTTATTAAAACAACATACACTCTGGCAGTGAGGTATATGGTCTGTTTTACCTAAGGCAATTGCCTTAGGTCTTGCTTCATGACCAGTGCCTTGTGAGTTAAGATTAAAAGGACAGATCTCCCTTTTTAAGATGTACAGTTTTCTGCATACTTCTGTGTTTTTACTTGGCATTTCATTTTCAATTTTTGCGAAAAAAGTACATTCATTTTCTGGAAGCCATACAAACACATTTTGTTTCCCAGCAATTATTGCATAGCTGAACTTTGGTAAGTGCTGGCTTGGCATGAGAGAGAGGTAATCTCTTACCTTCTTGAATTTTATTATTCTGATCTGTGGATTTTCAGGCACTACATGCCAAACCGGTTATGCAGTCAAATTTGACTATTGTTAAAATGCTGAGCTGGTGTCTAAGTAAATATCCCACTCAGACTATCTGAAAAATGATTTGAGATGCAATTTAAAATTGCAGCTGAAGCTTGGTGTCCCTAAAAGGATATTAACTGAAACATGAATCTCCTAGCATTATGTATGTACCTTTAGCTAGATTACAATGCATTTCTTTATCATGCTGTATATAACCTGTCATTGTTAAATGATAAAATAGCATTTCCAGTAGTTCCTACAGGCTGTACACTTCCAAATCTGATTCACACCATAGAGGAATCTGGTAATTTATAAATAATCCTGACATGAAGAACCTTCAGGAGGAAACATTTATTGCAGAAAAAACACTGATAATGCATACAAATATTAATTTAAATGTTTGGCACATTGATATCCCAGCAGGAAAAAATGATTCAGCTGATCATCTTGTACAGAGCTGAAAATCTATTCACAGAAATGAAGGAAATTGCCAGCCAGTATTATGTACACTTTCATTACCGTGATTTGTTTTAACAGGCATTGCATCTTCCTCATTATCTGATAACTCCTTTATGCCCAGGCAGTTAAATAATTGAACCTTAGGTTGCAAAGCAGGCATTTTTAATTATTTTATAATTATTTTTATGTACCTGTGTTGAATGCATTAATTGCATGTCTTTTTTCAGGGGAGATTCAGATTCAGGTGGTATTCGTACTGATTGGGTTAAATTTGGCCTGGACATCAGGGAACTTTCTCTGCGCCTTGATGGGGCAATATTCAGTGTGATGCAAGCATGGAAGAACAAATCAGAGACTGCTGGAAAAGAGCAGAAGACAAGTAAGGAGATGCCAGAGTAGGAATGAGAAGTAATTATAACAATATTACAATGTGGAGGTTTTGAAAATGAAGATATGCAGAAGCTAACACATGAAAAGGAGTCATCAGAGGACAGGAAGTGTCCTGGGGTGATATTACAGAGAGTAAGTGACTGCAAAGTGAGGTTGCAGCTGTAAGAAACCCCCAAAAATGTTTATTAGCCTGGAGGTCATATTTTCCCATGAAAAGAGAGCTTAGTCGTTAAAGGGAAGACAGAGTTATGATGCTGGTGATGTGAGCAAGCTTCCAGGAAGAGACCAGTGCAATAAAACATAAGTTTAATATGCAGAAGCAGCTCAGAAAATATATAATGAGTGAGAATTAACAGGTACATTGTTTGGGACTTTGTAGTAAAACACTGAGTTTTAAAATCTGAGATGTGAGGCTTTGATACATTTTTAGAGAATGGGTGACTAGTACGTCAGCACCCTGATTGGAGAAAGTACAGTTGTGTATAGATGTCCTTGTCTTCACCATTGTAGTATTTATCACATATAGGATTCTTTGCCATGGAAGCATGACGTCTGGCTAGTCTACTGAAGCCTAACATTACTTTAAGGTATGTTGAAAGTCACCCAAAAACTCCTTGTGTAGCAAAGGGCATGAAGATGACATTCAGGTGTACCATCTTCAGAACTGATTGCCCCAGTAGGAACACCAGTCCAAGGAAAATGAAAGAGAAACTGCATGTCCGGGAAGGAAAGAGACTAGGGGGATTGAGGGAGGTAGTGAATACTACAGCGCTGAAGGCAAAGACATCTACTGTTATGGTAAGATTTTGCACAACTGTACTATGTCCTTAAATTCGCCACTGCAGTGTTCATCACATATGGGAGAGTGCCAAACCTCAAGAAGAAACTTGGGAGGAGGAAGCAGCAGTAGAGCCCTCTAAGAAGCCATGAAGGATCGCATTACCAAAACCAGCTCTAGCTCGGGAGATACCATTCAACTTGTAGTGTTTGGTAAATGTATGCAGAGAAGTCCAGGTAGCTGCTTCAAGAATAGAATTAGTGTCTTAGCCCTTGAAAAAAGCACCAGAAGAAGCCATAGTTCTAGTAGAATGAGGCTTTACAGAAGAAGAGAGGCTCTTGCCATGAAAAGTGTAACAAAAAGAAATAGCCTTTGAAATCCAAGTAGAAATAGTTTGCTTGGAAACAGCTAATCCTAAAGACCTAGGATGAAAGGAAACAAACAACTGCTCAGATTTTCTGATAGCTTTAGTTTTATCCAAATAAAATCTGGGCTGTCTGTGCATGTCTAGAGTATGCAGAACTCTCTCACTGTCAGACTGCAGACAGGGGGAAAAAGTGGGCAGATTTATAGACTGATTAAGTGACAACCACCTTAGACATAAAAGAAGGATTAGTACACAAGGACACCCTGTCATCATGAAACACCAAAAAAGGCAGACAGGCCATAAGGGCTTGTAACTCAAACACCTGTCTGGCAGAAATAAGAGCTAACAAAAGAACTGTCTTCCAAGAACAATCTTGCAAGAAAGCTGAAACAGCAAGCTCAAAAGCAGCCTGAGTCAATTTCTACAGAACAGATTTAAGATCCTAGGGAGGAGGAACAGGCTTCCTGGGAGGTCTAATATTAAGGGCGCCTTTAAGAAATTGCTTAGCCTCAAATCTAGAAGCTAAAGGAGGAGTTAAAGGCAGACAAGCAGAAAAAGCTGACAAGTGGGCCTAAATAGAAGAATAGGCCAAACCAACATTGAGCAACTCACACAAATAAGAGAGAACCAAAGGTACAGTAAGTGGGTCCAGGTTATGTGACAGACACCAAATAGAAAACCTCTTCCATTTAGAAAAGTAGGATTTCCTGGCCTCCTGCAGGACCTGGAGCACACCCTCAGAAAAAAGGTGTCTGTGAGTAATCAAAACCCTATCACCCACAGTGTCAGTTGAAGCATGGACAGGTGGGGATGGATGAGAGACCCCTTGTCTTGTGTAAGTAAATCCACCCTATGAGGTAACGTGATGAATGCCCTTGGCTAGATGCAGAAGTAGAGAGAACCAGTGATGTCATGGCCAAAATGGAGTCACCAACAATATATGGAAGTATCCTGTTGGATTTTGAACAGGACTTCTGGAATGAGAGGAAGGAGAAGGAAAGCATAAAGAAACATCCCCTTCCAAGAAAATGAGAGGGTGTCCACCTTCCACGCCAGAGGACCTGGGACTCTGGCACAAAACAGAGGAAGTTGATTGTGCAGAGGGGAGGCAAAAAGGTCTACTTGAGAAGTACCCCACTGGTGAATGATGTCCAGAAGCACATACCTGTGAAGCATCCATTCATGGGATTGAGTGAAGGACCTGCTCAGAGTGTCTGCCACAATGTTCTGATCTGAAAGGATATAAACTGCCTGAAGAGTCACTTGATATTTGATCGATTCCATACCAGAAGTGTCAGCTGGCAAAGAAGGTAAGATATTGTTCCCCCCTGTTTGCTGATATACCACATAACTGTGGTACTGCCTGTGAATACCTTGTGAGGCCCCAGAGAGAAAAGAGGATGAAAGGCCTGAAGAGCCAGCATAAGAGCTCTCATCTCTTTGACTTTGATGTGCTCCTTCTACTGACAAGGCAACCACACTCCCTGTACCTTCAGGGAGCCAAAAGTTGCTCCCCATCCCACATATGAAGCATCTGTGAATAGATCCTGAGAGGGAAGTGGGAGTAAAAAGGGAGCCCTGGATTCAGAGAAAATTGTTGAATCCACCAGAGAAGTTCCTTCTTGAGACAAGGAAGAAGAGGAACTGTAAAGTGTAGGGGATGCAGGTGTTGAAGCCACACTGACTTCAGAAACTACTGGAACTTCCTCAAGTGGAGTTTGTCCAGAGGGAGTATAAGATGGTGGAAGGCATGAAACCCAGAGCCCTCAGAAACTCCCTGGCTGTAATGAAGACTAGTGGAAGAAAAGTGTGAAAGTAAAAAATGAGAGTTAATGCCTTTGGAGGAGGCACAGATGCCAGCATTGGCACTGTCTGAATCCTGCAACCCAGAAAGACATGATCCTGAGAAGGAGTCAGAGAAGACTTTTTGAAGTTTATCATGAACCCCAGGCTGTGAAGAAGAGAAATGGCAAAATGAAGATTTTGCAAAAGGATCTCCAAAGAGGATGCTTGAATTAGTAGGTCATCCAAGTAAAGAAATATTTGGATCCCTTGAAGCCTGCAAACAGCAGTCACAGGAGTGAGGCATTTGGTGAATACCCTTGGAGCAGTAGAAAGGCCAAAAGGCAAAGCACAGAACTGAAAATGCCAGGAAGCAACAAAGAAATGCAAAAACGTCCTGAAAAGACGATGGATCAGAATATGGAGATAAGCATCCTTGAGATCCAGAGACACCAGAAAGGCCTGAGGGAGCAAGAGAGGAAACAGGATCTTTAGGGACAACATCCAGAATGAAGGCACCTTCAGAAATGTGTTTAGATGACGGAGGTCTAGAATCGGTCTCCAAGTACCCTCTTTTCTGGGCACTAGAAACATTCTTGAATAAAATCCCTTCCCCATTTGGGACTCAGGCACCCATTGAATAGTACTCTGAGACAAAAGATCTCGAAGAACCTCTGGGGAAAAAAGGAAGTTGTTCCCGAGGAGGCTGAGAAATGTCTATAAAAGGAAGAACCCCTGATAAATGATTGACAGAACCCAAGAATTCTGAGTGACTTAAAGCCAAATAGGAAGAGAAAGACAAAGGCGAAGAGAATGAGGAATGTGGCTGGGAACAGGCGGATAGTCAGACAGCACCTGGTTTGTTAGGAAAGGAAGGCTTCTGAATCCCTGCAATCTGAATGGCCTTAGCAGGAGGAGCCCGTTTACCACCCTTTCTACCTTTAGCAGGAGGGCGAGATTGCCTATGAACAAAACCTGGCTTAGAAGGGTAGTTTCTCTGAAATTTAGGCACAGGAGAAACAAACGTTTAAACTTCTGTAAGACCTGAAGAGACTTAAACAAACCAGCAGCTGCTTCCCAAACAAAACTTTATTATCTAGAGGAGTATCCATCAACTTAGCCTTAATATCATCACGTAAAGGTTGGAGCCTAAGCCAAGAATACCTCCTCATTACTGAACCAAAAGTTCAAAGAAAAATGTGTCTTTGAGGAATCAAAACCCTATCACCCACAGTGTCAGTTGAAGCATGGACAGGTGGGGATACATGAGAGATCCCTTGTCTTGTGTGAGTAAATCCACGCTGTGAGGTAACTTGTGATGAATGCTCTTGGCTAGATGCAGAAGTAGAGGGAGCCAGTGGTGTCACGGCCAAAAGAGGCATCTGCTGCATCATAACTACATTTGATAGAATGACAAACTACTTGAGAGGAAATCAGTAGCAAGGAAAGAGCAGAAGAGCAGAAAAAAGCTGACAAGTCTGAGGAAGAAGAGCCAATGTATACCTACATTTATGGGTCTGTAATTAATTGCCCTAAAAGCTAGGGTAGCAGAAGTATAAACCTTCTTACCCAACCTATCCATGGTTCTGTTGTCCTTGTCAGAAGACAGTAACTTGGACAAAGGGGGCAATTGAGAGAGCTTATCAGAGGCTACAGACACCACAGAGGGGTCAGCAGCAGGGCATTTAAACAAAAAGGAACAATCCTCCGGACCCTATAAAACTTATCAGGCTTCTTGGGAGCAGGGGGCAGAGAATCAGACACTTTAGAGACATTGGAAAAAACATCCAGTAAAGCAGTCAAAACAGGACGAATTGACGCAGGTTTAGCAGATCACATCTGTAGTAACTCATAGTATCTCTTATGGATATCAGAAACCTGAGGACAATCCCATTTAAAAAATTCCATCATCCTGGAGACCTGGAGATTGCGGCCCCAAAGGAAATTTCCTGAGAAGGAGTATCAGGACTATTAGATTCCTCCTCCTCTGACCCATAGTCCAAAGGAGAAGGAATCTGAGTAGAATAACTTTGGGATTCTTCATCAGAATCCAACGCTTCCTCAGAAGATTTCAGTTCTCTGGGCCTTTTAAGAGGAGAAGAAGACCTAGGAGGACCTGGAACCAAAACCCCTTGAGGAGGCCTTAATGGCAGTAAAGCATTGAATAACCCCTAAATTAAGGGCTGCCACTCACATTGTAGATCCCCAGGAGCAGAAGAAACATGTCTAGTTTTCTATTTCTTTTTTTAAGGGAACATCTGCCCCAGAAAACTGAGAAGGCTCTGACTCAGGACTGCATTCTACAACTTTAGTAGGAACTTCTTCCCCAAGAAGAATCTGCAGAAACCCCCTTGATCCCTCAAAAACAATCAACAGTGGTCCACCTGAATGTCTGAAATGGACACCTGCAAAGCCTCATCAGATGTGCTGCCCACCAGATCCTCACTGACCTTCTACCAGGTTGTGGCAGAGAAATCCAAAAACACAGCCAGGTGAGCCTCTGGGTTTGTAACAACCTCAGGAGAAACACCCGGCAGAGGCTGGACAGCAGAAGATTCCAGTCTTACCTTTTTCACCTTCTTCTTCCCTGATGGCTGACCTTCAGGGTGGGAAGATCCTTCCATTGTTTCTTTAGCAAGAAGCTTAAGGTGCTGGTTCTCAAGATACAGTGAAAGGGAAGAAAGCCTACTGTGAAGGGTTTATGGGATGAACACTGGACAGATTGAACAATATGCATGGTCTTGAGAAGCTCCTAAGCAAAAAAGGCACTTATCGTGGTGGTCTTTATGGGGAATCTGTCTCCCACACTGGCATTTATCCTTTCTGGATGACAGTAACCCCAAACAGCACAAAACATTTAAGAAAAAGAACAAATCCCCAACTGGGCACTTATCTCCAGTGGTGAGGACTTCAGCAAACAGGAGTAATCACTAGAATACAAAAATGCAGTAAAAATGGCAGAAAACGGATGTAGGCAAACAGACTGATGGTTAGAAACAGTGTTCAGACTGACGGCAAAGATGTTCTGGGAATGGTACACCTGAACATCACCTTTACGCCCTACGTTACATGAGGAAAGTTTGGGTGACGTTCAATGTACCTTAAAGCAATGGTAGGCTTTGGTAGACTGGCCAGATGTCAGAATTCCATGGCAGGGAATCCCATATGTGATGAATACTGCAGCAGTGAATGTAAGGACATTGAATGTCCTCCAGCAGGTTATTAATGTACGAGTAATGCCTGCTGAAAAACGACTCCGCTGTGGAGCTCGGATAGAAAAAAAATAATGTCCGCCATTATTTTATGCTTGCCAAGCAGTGCTTCTGCTGTTTAGTGACTGTAAAAAAAAAATAAACAGAAAAAAAGAAAAAAGTGCGTGTGTATTTGAGTGTGTTTATATTTCTGTCTGCGTGTGTGAGTGAATGGGTGTATTAAAGCAAAGGAGAGGCGATTGTGTGTGTAAGATCAACAGAGAGAGAGAGAGAGAGAGAGAGGAGGGAGGGTTCTTGTTTGCATAGTTCTCAACTGTCCAAATCTTCATAGAATGTCCAGATTTTTGCCTCATAATTTTTGTCTGTTCCTCATAAAATGTGTGGTTTTCTGAAGTTTTGTGGCAAATTAATGAGGAGTGAATTCACTAAATAATGATAGGCATTTGAGTTTCAGGCTTTATATCTTTCAGAAAATGTATTGTAATACAAGACCTTTTATTCTAGTAACATTCTAAGTTTCTAAGAGCAATATTTAAAATGTGCCCCTATGTTTGGGGTTTTGTCCCCCAATTATTTTTGGCTTTGGCCCAATTTTTTTGTGTTAAGAGGTTGAGAGTTATACTTGTATGAGTGAATGCGAGTATGAAACCAGAGGAGACTCTGTGTGTGTGAGTGTGTGTGTGTGTGTGTGTGTGTGTGTGTGTGTGTGTTTGTATCTAAAAAATTGTTGTGTTTTACTTATTTATTTTTAAGTACTATATTATTTTTTACATATTTTTATGTAAATGCTTCCTCCAACACCTTTAACATATACTACAGAAAGTTTGAGACAGTAGGCAAAGGAACTATTTTACATCAAAAATGTATTAAAAAATAATATAGTACTTAAAAAATAATTAAGCAAAACACAGCAATTTTAAAGAGATCCCATTCTCTAAGTGCAATAATGCCCTCCAGGGTGTGTGTTAATGTGTAATGCCCTTCCAGTGGTGTAGAGGCCCTCCACCTGCAGCGTCATGCCTCATAACACCCCTGGGTGGGCATTAATTACACATTAACACACACCCTGGCAGACATTATTGCTTACTTGTGGCTTAACATATGAGACTTTTAAACTGGCAACTCATTTTGTGAAAACAAAATAGTTAAAAAAGACTTTGACCCTTTTAAGAACTATATATGAACTTGTTTAAATGTGAAGCCAAGATGTAATATGCTTGCTTTTTTTTCCATATATTTCAGTTTAGAACTGATGAACTTGGCAGGAATGATATTTAGTCATGTCTGAGGGAAAATTGTGAAGCTGTGCATGATGAGACAAACTTTGATGAACATGGATTATGGACAAGAAGATAAGAGAATTGGGTTTCATTAAAATTATAAAAAAAAGGTTATGTCGCTTGCCAAATGTTGTGATAAATCAACGTAGAGGAACCTTCTATTAGTGACACCAACCATGCACATTTTTTTTAGGTACGGAGATCATCTTATAAATGAATGCCCCTGCCCGAAAAAAAGAGATGCGGACAGTATAGTGAGAAGGAACATTCCAGTGAAGAATATAACTTGTACCATAGAATGTGTCAGAAAGGATACTTGTGTTATGACTGCACAGAAGGACAGGCTATGGAATAAGAGACTGAAAAAATTACATACTGAGAAAAATGTGTATATGATTTTGAAAATAAATCATGAAAGTGTTGGATTAAATGTGCAAAATGAAGCTAATGAAGAAAATAACTTGCATTAAACAATAAGTTAGTTTGAAACTAACACCTGAAGTAGTGAAAAGCTGCAAATTTGAATGTTTAGAACCTGTGGAAGAAAGGGAAAGTAACTATGAATTTACAGAAGAGGGAGAGAAAGGGATCATAGGGAACAATAAAGAAACAAAAATTGAAAAAAAAGGACGGGTTTAAATAGAAAAGAAGGAAGAAAGGGAAATGGAGAACAATATTACGCTAGCATTAAATGTGAGCAACTTTAAAAAGTACGTAAGATGTTTAGTTATGGTGGGTTGTTGCAGAGGAAGTAAGCAGGATACACTTTGCTTATTAAATATAGGATTTATGGACAGAAGTTTGAGAGAAAAGTTTGAAACATTGTGGAAAAGACCAGCAGTGTGGTCCACGGAACATGATGAGTGTTATGGAACAGTAGTTTTAGTGAAGAATAAGGAAGTAAAAATAATGATGTTATAATAATAAAACTAGGGGAAGCAAATGGTGGGGTGCCATGGTGACCAATCAAAATAATATCAGTATATGTATACAGAGGAATTTTTTTAGGTCTTTTTGGCTACTCACAGCTGACTATTGGCTTTCACCAGCTCCTCTTCTCATTTACCTTGTCTACTGGACCTGCCTTACCCTCCCTGAAACTCTACCCAACCCAAGTATATGACCAGCGAGGAGATTGTGGATGCTGGGGCAGCAACATCCTGCTGCTGAGGAGTATAGTTTATTGCGGCCTTACTTTTCTCCTTCTCACCATGCACACTTGCTGAATGATGAGGTGCAGATTTGTAATGAGGACATGTTGGTGTTATCTTCTTGTCTGTGGTGACTCAATCAATGCCCCTTACCTAATCTCCCATAATGACAATACCCTCTCCATCCCATGTGTTTCCAGTCAGCACCGGGGACCGACTTTCAGGTGTGCTCAAGAGCATGCCCACCCTTCCCTGTCAGTACCTCAGGCACCTGGGCTGCTAATCAAACTTGGGTGACCTGGGCATTACTCAGGGCTTTATTCCTTTACACCACAGTGCTGGCTTATATGCATACAGAGGACATACTGAAACAGCCAAGTTGTTTCAAGAAATAAAAACGTGTTTAGTAATTGTAATGGTAGTAGTAATAGGTGATATAAACTTTAATTTTAGAAAAACGAAGAAAAAATGGGACAAGATGTAAACTATGTAATGAATGTATATGATCTGGAGGAATGAAAACAGTGAGAGAAATGGGATTCATATATCCTAAAGGAAAGGTGAAACAGAAATAGTACTTCACCTAGTGGTATGAACATTGGTTCTAGATAATGTCACTAAATAGTTGATTTTAACATTGTTTGAGCCATATGGGGTATATAAGGGGAAATGCAATATAATTAAACATAGTAATAGTCTAAAATGTGTCGACACAAGGGAAATACAGGAAGACTTTTATAAGAACAAGAGTGAAATTTACATAATGGTAGCATTCTTTTAAAGAAAAATATGAGAGCTTATTTGGTAATAGAAAGAGGATTGATAAGATGGGGAAAAATGAATTTTGCAAGGCAAAAGATGATTATGAAACATTGTTAAAATAAGAATATTTTATGTTGTGGAAAAGAAAAGGAATTATTTAGAAAAAAATCTGGAAACATTTACTTAAAAAATAAATAAATACATACAGTACATACATACAAACATGGTTCAAATAAACTAAAAGGAAACTTTATTGAGCCATTAAGTTATTCAAATTGTGTTTCTATTTACTTTTATTCATTCAGTGATATAGCCACCTGAGGCTTACTGCACAGGGTTAAAGGTTATCTGTCATTTCATTGTTTTTCTTTCTTGTTTTAAAGAAATAAAGATATGCTGTAAAAATAAAAAATGTATAAAAAAGAGGAGGCAAAGGAAAGGCTGGAAGATATTTTATTTCTGTCTAGGTAAATGAAAAAATGTATGAAGAAAGCAAACGTATATTTGAAATAAAAAAGAAAAAGAGAAGCAAGAAATTATGGAAAAGGAAAAAACAGGGTAGGAGTTAAATGAGTCTTGAAAGAGGTGAGTGATGAAGGTACTCCAGGAAATGATGGAACAGATTATACATTTTATAAAATGATGAAAGTATAAATGAATGGTTTACAGAAGGATTAAAAAAAAGAAATATGTCCGTACATAATACAATTTATATGGAAAAAGGAGAAAAAGAGAGTATTCAGTAGCTTTCTGTAACACAGATTCCAGAAATATTGAAAATACTGCAAATAATGCCTTGCGTTATTAAAAAGTTAATGTGTGGCATATATATAAATTAAAGAGATGCACATAACAAAAATGTTAATAAAAATAGGGAATTAATTGCCCTGAAAATGAAAAAAAAGGAGAACAGTAATGTGACACAATCCTCTATACATGAATATAGTCCACCTTGTTTTATATTTTAGTATTGTTTGTGTTGACAGTCTTCTTCCATTATATGTATTGCAAATAATCTCATTGCTTATGACTTTTAACTAGATTGAACTATATATACTTTGAATCTTTTCTCCATGGACCACTACTGAAAGTGGGCTGTTGGTCTGCTGGACTAATCCAGTAAACAAATGGAAATAATGAATGAATGAATGAATGAATGAATGAATGAATGAATGAATGAGATCTTGTCTAGCAAAGCCTTTGATAATATGGGCCATGAACAAGCTTGGCTGATATTAGAAGGCCATCACTTAGGAAAAATGTAGTATTTTTTTCAGATATGTGTAGCCAAAATCCTGGGTAAGAGTGATGGAAAGAAATTGGTTGGGAAAAAAGTAAGGATAATATAGGGATGAGTCAGGGATACTGTTAAAAACCTCTATTAAATGCCCAAAGTGGGACTTTTTATGGAAGCACAAAATTTTGCAGTGTGATGATTTCAGCAGTTCTGCAATGGTTTATAGTCCCATAAACACTGATAAAAATCACTGCAGGCTATGTACAAGGACACAATGACAAAAGTACAGACAGTGTTCAGACTCACAGAGGGGTTCCCAGTGGAAGAAGATGTGCATCAGACTTCAGCTGTAAGCCCACTGCAGTCATACTGCTGATGGGCTACTTTAGTAAATAGGCTGTGGGGAGGGGGTTGGGGGGTGGAACCGATCAACTAACCTGCTGTGTGCAGATAAAGTGGTACTACAAGCAGTTGCTGAATGGGGACTTCAGCAAACAAAGGAAATCGGAATGCAAAACTAAAGGCACATTGGATGAAACTGAATACAGACAAGACAGTTGTCATGACAGCAAATGGGAGAAATCAGAAAAGTCTGAAAATATTAGATAGAAGGGAAAATACTGGAACAAGTGAATATCATAGTATCTGGGAGGGGTGGTTGAGCCTGGAGAAGGGAGGTCTGTAAGAGGAGGTCAGAATCAGAGGTGCTACAGGCAACTGGAACAGAGTGTCAGGGGTAGTATATGACAGAATAATCCCAAAGAAGCTGAAAAATAAGGTGTGCAAAACAGTGGTATGACCAGTGCATCTGTATGGTACAGAAACCTTTACAGTAAAGGCACAGTAGTTAAGGAGGCTAGAGTTGAGTTACAGGAGGTGCCAGAAATAGGTGGTAGGATGCCCACTGTGAAACAGATGAAGAAGTGACATCAGAGCAGAAGCCCAGGTAGCTCCAAATGCACAGAAGGTCAATCAGAACAGATTACAGTAGTTCAGACAGATATGCAGGAAAGCAAAAGATGATTTGGTAAATATGATTTGTGAGAGACAGGAAGAAGGCAAGAGGAAATGAGGACATCCAGCCATGAGATGGACTGGATAGATGGACAGTATGATAGAAAACCTGCAACCATAACAGAGTAGTACTTAATTGAGAAAGGTGGTGACAGATGACAGCAGACCTTCTCTCCATGCAGAAATATGAGAAAAAGGGGGTTGATGATGAGATTTTGCAGACGGACCATACCTGCAACTGCTGCAAAGGATTAGACTTCGCTATTTTGTCAAAATAAAAGCTTAGTTTGTAGAAGTTGAGTTGTGTTTACTATTTCACATAATATTAAGGCACTTCAGATATAAAAATAAATGTTTTTAGTAACTATTAGTGAAAAATTAGGAAATTTAGGAAATACTTTTGTCCTAAAATCTCAGAACATTTACGATTTTTAATGTTTTTTCACAGGACATAAATGCCCAAATAAGGACTGTCCTACATAAAGAGGGACATGTGGTAACCCTATGCAGGAATCCCAAGTAAGTGAGAAGATGTTCAGTTTGATAATGAATACTGTGATGGAAAAAGCAAGATATGATGTGTATGAGGGGATGACACTTCTTATTGCTTTGAATTATGTCGATGACCTGATATTGGTTAACAAATTAAAACTTGGATGGAAGAGCTCATAAAAGAAGCTGAAAAATACTAAGAGAAGTAGATTTGTGTCTTATTAAGCAGAAAAGTAAAAGGTTTGCAGGATAAAGTGGAAATCAGAGGAATATAATTTTCTGAAACAAATATTACTACTTTTGAGGTGACATTTTGGAAGAGAAATGTGAGCAAGGAGCAGGTTAGAATTATTGAAAATATAAGTAGTTGAATTATGAGAATGTTTAATATAATTCAAAATGAAAGTATGTTCAATAAATTTAACATTGGGCATTGTGGCTTACATTACTTGTGTGCATATTGCCCCTAGGGAGAAGAAAATGAGTTAATGGACAAATATTAATTTATTTGGGGTATCTAGACTGAACTCCCATTAAAAGGAGTATTATTTATAAAAGTAAAGTAAAAGAGGTTTGAACTTGTTTAATACAGTTGTGTTTTTGTCATAACAGTATATGCATTGTGTTTTAAGGAAAGTCTATAAAGGAAGAAAAAAGTGGTTTAGATATGTTCACAGAGAAATATGAAAAGTGTGACAAAATATGGAAGGGGAAAAGAGAGAACAAATTATAAAAACTGCTGACCCACATTTGTTTCAAAGAAAAAAAATCCTGTGGAGAGTAAACTTCAAAAATGTGTCAAATGAAAGGAAACTGTGATATTAGGAAGTAATGTCAGGATATTATTTGATTGATGTGTAGAAAGGTATAGAAGACAGAGCAAAGAAGTGTACTAAAACAAGACAGAGAATGTATAAAAGTTTTACTAAATGGGGAGATTTTAATTGAGACAGAACTGCCTGTCAAAAAAAATTCTAACACCAAATATGGCCGCCGAGTGATTCAGGTACGAGCTGTTTCCATGTGCACCACCTGCGTATGCTACGCCCGCACAACTACTCAGCCACATATGATAATTACCCCATGTGCAGCAGTGTAGCATGCAAATGAACGTATGTAGTGATTCAGGAAGTGGTGCAGGCGTAGTGTAAGTATGCAGAAATGCAAACCGTAGAAAATGGTTTACATTTTTGCAAACATAAAATCAGAGCCATGACAGCTAACCAAACACATGTATTATAATGTTAATATATGCCAATGGCTTAATATATAGCCATTGGCATAAAAATGTACAAAATATAAAATTAACATTTAATATATATAGTGGCACTATCTCGACGTGGAAGTGCAGGGCAGTGGTGTGCAAAGGGGATCGCAAGGAATATATAAAAATATAGAATAAAACTGCAATGAAACACATATCATGATTTCCCCATAATAGTCAATGGTAGGCATGCTACACCATACTCATGGCGCAAGGGTTGCTAAGCGGTAGTGACAGTGTTATACGCAGTAGCTAGGAATTAGTAGGCAATGCATTGCAAATGAGAGGAGAAATAGTGAATCGCAGATTCCCCGCTGTTGTAAGGATGCACCTCACAGTGTAGCATTATAACACAGAGGTGAGCCCTTGAGATAAAGATGACATCAAGAGAGAGGTGTGTCGCCATTGCTGTAAGCACATTGGAGCATTGCTAAACCGGTCTGCCCCTAGCTAGGCAAAGCTGCAGGATAGGGGTGTGCCGAATTGCCCATAGCTATGCTTAGCTGAGAGTACACAAGGTAACCGAGTATGCATGTGAACGGAGATGAAAACACACGTAAACCCAGTAAATGGGTATACGCTTTGAGCACTGCAGCCGAAACAGGAAGGATATAGGAAAGAAATAAGGAAATGCTGCAGCAGTGAAATTGGAGTCCAAATGACTAATTAACACCTAGGAGCCTACAGTGGGCCATTGACAACAGCTAACAAGGCTGCAAGCAGCTACCTGCAGAACAGGGAAGGGGAGGGGCTGTACTGCAAAGAAAACAGCAAAGTGTCAAAGCAGAACAAAGGTGATATACAGTATATCAGCTACAAGGCACATTTCGCATGACTGGGTAGGGAAAGTACAAAACAAGAAAGACGGCAGGTGGATGCATGCCATCCAGGTGCAATTAACCATAGGCAAAACTGCTCTACAATTTGTAGCATGCTACAGGCCACCCTCTCAAACTCAGGAACCCCACACAGCCTTCCTGAAGACACTGGAGGGTATAAATGTATCTCCAAACACCATTATATTGGGTGACTTCAACTACCCGAATATAGACTGGGAACATTACTCAAGCCCAAACTTTCTAGCCCAAAGGTTCCTGGAGTTCATAAATTCAAATGCCATGGAACAACTAGTCACCGTTCCCACAAGAGGAGAAAATATACTAGATCTCATCATCACAAACATGGGGACAAAATGCTCCACACTGGAAGTATATCCCTCATTGGTGAGATCAGATCATAAACTAATCTCACTGGATATCCACATCCCGCCCCCACCCCAAACAAAAAAGACCACAGTGAAGAACTTCTCTAAAGCAAACTTCACACTACTCAAGACTGGTGTGGTATCCTTCAAGGCCCCCGAGCCAGTGGAAACCACAACCCAATCTGCGGAAGCCCTTACAAATGCCTTCTTTGAACACCTCCAGGACTGCATGGATCAGGCAATCCCTAATAAAACCAAGACTCTTTCCACCAAGGGCAAACGTCCAGTCTGGTGGACCCCAGCAATAAACAAACTTTACAATAAGAGGAGAAAGCTGTTACATGATAGAGCAAAATCCATAAAAGAGAAGTCACCTTTGATCATTATTAGTAAAAAATCTGAGCACTCATAAAATCATCCAAGGCCAACTTTGAGAGAAAAATTGCCATAGATTCAAAAGACAATCATAAGGCCTTCTTCAGCTATGTTAGAAACCTGGGTGGAAACTCCCAGATATGCTCAGAATTAATTCAAAATGATACAAAAATCACTGAACCCACAGACATTGCCAACATACTGGCAGACAGGTTCAGTGCAAACTTCACCCCCCTCCCCAAAGGAGAGATAACTATCCCAGCGGAGTGCAGCCTCCCAGACATCTCCAATGTGCAGGTGAAAGCTGCTCTCTCTAAAGCTAAAAACACAGCATCAATGGGACCGGATGGTGTCCCCGGCTGTGTGCTACACGAACTCAATGAGGAACTAAACCTGCACATAAGGCAGCTGTTTAATCTTAGCCTTACCACAGGATATGTGCCCAAGGAGTGGCGTACGGCAACTGTGGTCCCACTCCACAAAGGCGGTGCCTCTACGGACCCTGGTAATTACCGCCCCATAAGCTTAACAAGCCTGGTCTGCAAAGCTATGGAGAGGATCATAATGAAACTCATAAACAAAGACATAGGGGACTTGCAGACATTGGACCCGACCCAGTTTGGCTTTGTCAAGGGCAGATCATGCCTTTTGAACTTGGTCAACTTCTTTGAAACAGTCACCAAGGCCATTGATGAGGGAAAGGCAGTCCATACAGCCTACCTTGACCTTGCAAAAGCTTTCGACACAATACCCCACTCGGGTATTATAGAGAAACTTACCAGCTTAAATGTAAACCCATATGTCACAAGATGGGTTGCAAACTGGCTAAAGGACAGAACCCACAGGGTTAGAGTAGCTGGAGCCATGTCAGACTCCAAGCCGGTCACAAGTGGTGTCCCACAGGGCTCAGTCCTTGACCCCCTGTTGTTCGGCATCTACTTCTCATAAGTACAGGCTAACATAGGAGGACTATGGCTGACAAAGTTTGCAGATGACTGCAAACTGGGAGCCATAGTGGAAAGTACATCGGACACAGATATCCTTCAGAGGGGTCTCACGGAAACTGATAGCTGGTGCCAGAGCCATGGCCTGAAGTTAAATGCCAAAAAATGTATAGTCATACCCTTTGGGAAAAACAAGGTAATCCCAAGCTACCATATAGGTGGCAATCCACTAAGCACAGAAAAGGTTATCAGAGACCTGGGGACCCAGGTTGACAGTGGCCTTTCTTTTGACACTCACATTGCTAAAGTGGTTAGAAAAACCTTCTACATTGCCCACCTGATCATGAAGGGATTCACATCCAGATCAAGTGAGGTCATTGTTCCCCTGTACTCTTCACTTATCAGACCAATGATCGAGTACAATGCCCCATTCGGGATGTATCTCACCCGACACCTGCAGCAATTGGAGAGACCCCAAAAGTTCCTCACCAAAAGGATAAAGGGACTCCAAAATCTGTCATATGCTGCCAGACTGAAGAAACTCCAGCTCTATTCAGTCGCATACCATCTGCTCAGAGGTCACCTGTGCCTGACATACAAGGCCATGTCCAACCCAGAATTAATGGACATGCTCCACCTCAAAAAATCCAAATCTACCAGATCCACTAGAGCAAGCGACTTAAACCTTAGCACGGATATAAATAGGACATGCTGGAGGGATAGATTTGTCACCCAGAGACTCCCTATGTTGTAGAATAAAATCCCGGTCCATGTGAGGCAGAGCACCTCGCTGGCTCTGTTCAAGAGAAATCTTGACCGGTGGATGGGAGATCATAGGTTTACCCCGGGAATCATCTCTGTGACAGGCACAACGAACTAATGGGCACAGTATTTTTTAACATAAGGGGTGGCGTAAGCCACAAAAAGTCTGGGCTAGGCTTATAAATGCCTTAGGGCAGATAGCCTAGTATAAACCTATGAACCTATGAACCTATAATGGGAGGGGATCCAGGTCTAAAAGTGAATTAAAGGCAACAGATTAATCAAGGCAGGCAAGTAGATCTCCACAGTAAAGGCCCCACACTTGCAGTACTCATTGCAAAACCCATAATTAACACACACAACAGCTGGAATAGTTCATACACACCCATGTACACCAGCAGCATCCATAGCACAATACTATAAAGTGTGAAAGCACCTCACACACATTGGTGTATTCCCATACACTCTGCATCAGTGGTGTATACAGACGGGGAACTTTTATTATGTACATGTTAGGGGCTGCCATAGCTTTGATCCACCAGCATGTGTTGGAGACTGAAGGTGGTGTGGAGGATGATGCACATGACCACCGCGGGCACCAGAGGAGGAGGAGGAGGAGAGTGTTCAGACCCAGGGTAACCTACTAGGGGCTACATGATCTGGAGATAGTAGAGCATTACAGTATGGACAGGGACACCTTACAGCAACTTGTGGAGCTGTGCCGGCCACACCTCAGAGCCAGAACAAACAGAGGGGAACCCATCCCAGTGGATACGAAGGTATGTGTAAGCCTGAGAATACTAGCTGCAGGTACCTTTCAAAGATCAACTGGGGATATCATGGGTATCTCACAGGCATCAGCATCCAGGGTACTACACCAGTTCCTGGATGCCATATTACCACATGCCAATGAACACATATACTTCCCCCGAATGCAGGAGGAGTTGGCCAGCAATATGCATCTCTTCCACCATGTGGCAGAATACCCGGAGGTACTGGGTGCAATAGACTGCATGCACATACTCATCAAATCACCACCCAGTGAGCAGGGAAGTCACTACATAAACCGCAAGGGATATCCTTCCATCAATTGCCAGGTCTTGTGCAATGCCCAGGGCATTATCATGGATGTGTGTGCTGGCTATGCTCTGGAAGCTATCACGATTCCCACATCTGGCATGCCTCACAGCTGTATCAGTTATTTGCCAGGGGGGACATCCCAAATGGCCACCTGGTGGGGGATGCTGGCTATGCAATGGAACTGTGGATAATGACTCCCATCAGAAATGCGCACACACCCCTGCAGGAATGCCATAATGAGGCACACGCACAAACCAGAATCATCATAGAGCCTGTGTTTGGGATGCTGAAATCATGGTTCCATTGCTTGGATATATCTGGTGGAGCCTTGCAGTACTCTCCAGGCACATGTGCCCACATCTTCATAGTGTGTGCCATGCTACACAATATGGTCCTGCAGAAACAACTGTAGCAGGGACAGAATGGAGAAGGCCCTTACAGCCCACCACCATTGCCAAGGGCCCTACAGGCACAGAGGTACTCAGACCACGAACACCGTGAGCCAGCCCCGGTAGGCAGACGGAGGCATGCCCAGTATGCCCATGCCTTGGCAAAGAGGGAATGTATAGCACACACATTGACAGTGTAGGCACCTAGGGACTGACACCTTTCTCCACCTGTACACATAGTAAAAATGGGTGGCACACACACAAGACTACCTATAAATTGTCATGTATAGGCAGTCTACTATGTGCATCCAACATAGGCAGCCCTCAACTATTGCACACACAACTGCCATTGGCACAAGGTAAGTCAACACCTGAACAGTAAATTAAGCTATCAGCATCTGCGGATACTGTATGTATAGATTCATAGGTAGGTACTTGGCCAACTGCCAGAGACCATTCATAAGGCCAGCCAAAATGTGTCAGCTTTTGCCATCTCATTGATTCATTAACTGTCCCTCTGTGGAGCAGAGCCAATGGTGGGATCCCTGGGGTGCATCTACTGTTCTCCATCCACCCTTCAAGGTTTCTCATGCAGAGTGTTAGTGAGGGGCTCTGTATAATGTAGTTAGGGATGTTGTTCCAAAGTATGGGGAGTGTCTGTGACAGGAAGCTGTTCCTCCAGCATCCTCCAGTTATTGTTGTGGCAAGGTCAGCTCACTACAGTGTGTGGCTCACTGTGACATGAATTCCCATAGGTGGAGCATATCCATCAAGCCTGAGTTCGACATGGCTGTGGTGGTCAGTGGAGATCATCTCTGGGTAAATGAGATGCCACTGAGTAAAGCAGGAGTTTATTCAGTCCGGCTGCATAGGCCATATGTTGGAGGCCAGTATTCCCCTTGATGAGGTACATTCATAGACCCTCCCCCAGCTGTTGGATGTGTCCTCTGAGGTACATCCCACATGGGTTATTATACCCTATGATGGGATTGATGAGTGATGAGTAAAGGGGCACTATAACCTCAGTATGTCTAGATGGGAATCCTTTAGTAGTCAGATGGCCTACATAGAAGGATGTCCTAACTACTGTGGAGATACGATTGTCACAGGGGAGATCACTATCTACTTTAGTCCCCAGATACCCCATTACCTCATCTGTATTACAGTGGCTGCCACTCATGTGTTAATATGTGGGTGCCAATTCCACAATGGAATGATCATGCAGTTAGTGGCACTTGGCTGGAGGCCGTGTTGTTGGCACCCTGTAACATTCTCTGTGAGGCCCTTGAGGGATGTCCGTGTCAGCTGGACAATCAATCATGGCTCCCAGTTTGCAGTCATTGCCAAACATGGTCTGCCGTAGTCCACCTGTGGTTGCCTGTACATCTGAGACATATATGCCAAACAGTAGGGCTCCCAGGACTGAGTCCTGTGGGACACCAGTCATGACTGTTCAAGAGTTGGACCTGGAGACTGCTACTCGTACCATGTGGGTTCTGTGTGTAAGCCTGTTGGCAACCCAACCTGTGATGTATGGGTGAATGTACAGGCTGGTGTGTTTATCAGTAATACCTGAGTGGGGCATGGTGTTAAAAGCCTTGGTGAGGTCCAGGTAGTATGTGTAACCACCTCCCCTGTCATCTAACGTCTTGGTGACTGTATGTAAGACATCAAACAGGTTCAGTAGGCATGAACTGCACTCAGCCAAGCTGACCTGGGTTGGGTCACGTGTTCGAAGGTTATCAATGTCATTGTTAATGAGTGCCATGAGGATGCGAACCATACCATTGCAGACCAGGCTAGTCAGGCTTATGGGGTGGTAGTTACCATGGTCAGTTGTGATTTCACCCTGATGGAGTGGAATAACCATTGCCACGTGCCATTGTATGGGCATGTAGCCTGTGGAGAGGCTGAGGTGGGAATGCTTAATTAGGTGGAGGGCAGGTTGTCTTGTACAGTTTGCAAGATGCAGTCTGTGTCAACATCTGCCTCCATTGATGCTGTGTTCTGCTGTTAGAGAGGGCCATTTCCACCTGTGTGTCTCTGATGGTTGAGATACTGTACCTTTTGGGTAGTGTTGTGGGCTCTTTAGGGGATGAAGTATGCACCAAATGTATCTGCAAGGATGTTGGCGATATCAGTAGGGTCAGCATATTTTGTGCTATATTTCACTGGCACAGTGCAAATCTGTGTCACCACGTAGATCCTTGACATAGCCAAAGAAGGCTTTGTGATTATCTTTCGAATCCTTGTGTATTCTCCTGCTGATGTTAGCCTTGGATGATGTCATGAGGGATCTACGTACCATACTAATAGTGGTCACGGATGTCTGCCCTTCATGGGATTTGCTGTGTGTCTGGAACACTGTCCTACATCTGTAGTATAGCCTGTTTATTACAGAGGTCCACCAGACCTTGTCCTTGTCTAGGAGGAGTGAGTCTTGGTTTACTAGCGATGGCACAATCCATACATCCATGTAGGTGCTTATAGACTGCATTTGTAAATCTATCTGTATCTTAAGCAGTGTTTTCCCTTAGCGTGGGGGCTGTGAAACCCCCCACCCCTGTCACTAGTAGTGTAAATTTAGCTTTAGGAAAGGTATACCTTGTGGTATCCATGGGTGGGGGAGATGCTAGGGTGTGGAAACAGTGAATAGTTCATGTTCAAATCTAAACAGTGACCGGTTAACCTCCACTGTGGTGCACCTGTTGCCCATGTTGGTGATGACCACATCTAGTAGTTTCCAGCCCACATTAGCGAGGTTACCACCTGATACAGGGCATATGAAGTGATACATTCCAGAAAGCGCTGGTCCTGGAAGTGAGTACCGGAGTAAGTTTCCCAGTTAATGGTATGGTAGTTGACATCGACCAATGCCAGGGTGTGCGTTAGAACTGTCGTGTTCTCTACTGTCTCCAGGTAGGTGGAGTGGAGGTTCTGGGTCATGGAGGATGATCTGTAGCAGGCCACATTCCACATTGCAGTTGTGGCTGATGTTAGCTGCACATGGATGATCACAGGTGTAGGTATCCCTGATAAATATGGATACAGCCCCTCCATGTCTGTCAGTCCATGTTCAGTGGCTGAGATGTGTGGTATGGGTTGTAGTCTGGTAGTGCTGGTGTGCTCTCAGGAGCCTTAAGACAGATGTCAGTTAATGCACAGATGTTGATGTTGTCCATCCTGAGGAGTGCTGTGAGTGCATGCATGTTGTGATCACAACCCCTGGTGTTGAGTAGCATAAACCTCATTGAATCTGCTATTGTGCTGTTTGCAGAGCTGGTATTCACCTTTGAGACTCTCCTAAATAAGGCACCAAAGGGGCACCAATAGCCTTGGCCAGTATTCCAAAGCATAAGGCTGACACATAGGCCGGTATGGTATCACTGCATGCATGTTCCCCCATCTGTGCTTGTTTTTCATCTCCCCTGTATGTAACCTAGTGTTAAGCAATAGAAAGCCTTAAACTTATACAAGTCTTCTAGCTTTCAAGATAGGCTTTTGGAGTGACTAAGTATCAGTGTTCTGTATGTTCTTGCTGTACTCAACTGTTTCCTGACTATATGGTGAGTTCACACTGTATACTGTGTTCTGAAGATCTATTTATTCACATAGTATGGCTGTGATGGCCTGCACATTAGAGGTTCACAGATAGCCTACTATCTATCTGCCCAAGGGCAATTAGAAGCATAGCAACAGTGTATTGGGCTTCCCTGCACCATTGATGAAGAAACTGAGCCTCTGTCAAGCATAGCCAATGAAGCACTTCCAGGCAGAGTTGATGGAAGCTGTTGAAGACTGGGGTTGTGGAGGGTGATAGGGGCACTTAATGATCTAAAGAGGGCATGTTAATGTGGCAATTCAACACCATTTAATTCCCCCAGTGGGTCTTGCAGCTATCAAACTGGACAGGCTCTCCCAACCCCTGGCTGTATGGTTCTAGGACACATGATCCCAGGGGTGTATAGTCTGTTACCCATTCATACAACAAGGTTTCCCTTGAAGTGTGTCAGTGAGGGGCTATGCCTAATGTAGTTAGGAATGTAATGTATTGTCTCACAGTACATTTGTTATATGTTGTTATTTTAAGAGTATGTAAAGCTCAGTGAGTTTTTGGGCCTCCTCCCTTTGCTTAGCCTAGCTTACACATAGAAATCATCTAAATAGGAAATAGGCAGAAATAATGTTAATGTCAACAGTGTAATGGTTACAGCATCTGCATAGTATCTGTGCATTCAAGGTTACAATCCCGATAAAGGCAGGGATGTTTATCATGTGCAAAAGTACACCTTAACCACAGCTTGCATATATAGGTAGTAATCACCTGTATAATAAACATTCGAATCACCCATATAAACCCATGTGTGCAGGAGAGTACAGTCAACAGAGAATGTAATGTCATGTCAGCACATAGTGAGTTGTTACGTCACTGACAGGTATATATCCGCAGTAGTTAGCAGATGTGGCCATGTTTGTGCACACAGGTTATACGTTACAATGTTTGTTTAACTGTGTTTAACCACTGCTGTCATGGCACACAAACACTTTTAAACATGCTTACAACTGCTTAAATGAGCCTTATTCTGCAGTAAAAAACATTTGTAAAGCATCGCAGGTGTCGAATCCTGGACCATGCAGACTATAGGCATGGGACATACCACTAAGCCATCCGAGATGTACACATGTTTCATGGTCCTGAAACCATATGCATTTCACTGTAATGATCACAAATGGGACAGTGACTTTGTGTACATATGTACAGTACATTGTAATGTACTGTAGTTGTGAACCAACACATTCCAATCTACAGATGTATTACTGTTACAAACTAATACAAAATATATATATATATATATATATATATATATAAATGTGTGTGTGTCAATGATGTCTGCACACACACACACACACACACACACACACACACACACACACATATATATATATATATATATATATATATATATATATATATATGTTATACAGTTACAGCAATATATATAAGCATCTATGAACACACTTTGTGACACAGAAGTACTCCAAAGGAATTGGAGTGTACACAAAACGCATGCAGCTCTGGTATTATAACAATTAATATTAACCTAATTCACCATAGAAGGGGTGGTTGTTATGTATGTGAAGATTGGGGTGGGGGAGGAATGATGGGTAATGCAATCATGCATCAAGGAGTGCCTGGGTCGGATGTTCAATAAGTGAACTGGAGGGGCATACATGGAGTATGGGGACAATATAAAAAAGACTCAAAGCAAGAACCTTACTTATTCATAATACACCCTGTCATGTCACATTGCAACACCTACCTTCACAAACATATGAACATTAACATGTATCAGACATATATACACCAACTGACTGTCACATTTGTTTTCAGTAGTGAGGAATGTCTGTAGTACAATGTATATTCTAAACACCTTAACATTCGTGCATATGTCAGATGCCTTAGTGGTAAGGTCAGTGACTGTGGTGTTCATGGTCCTGGGTTCAAAACCTGCAAGTGATATTAGGTTATTTTGAGGGCCAGAATAAGGGCTTTTGGATGCAGGCAGATTAAAGCACTCTTAAGCAGTTATAAGCAGGTTTCTACATGTTTGTGCGATGGTACGCGAAGCAGAAACACAGTAAACAGAGAAGCGCTTCACACATTTGAACTTTGCTTAACGTTGCGCAGACGATGGGCAAACCTTCTCACAACCGCGTAAATGTAGGATATTCACACTTTCCCTACCAGTGCCTACTCTGAGAGGTAAAATAATAACACCTTCCAGGAGTAGAACCCGCAACCATGTACTCCATCCTCAGAGTAACCTAACACTAAGCTACCTGGAATGTACTTATCCCAGTTGTGTATGCAGACAGGTTAAAACACAAAAGGGAGGAATGTGTTGAAATAAGACAACCCTCCATGTACCCAATTAAAGGTGTATGCTCATATATATATATATATATATATATATATTTATATAAATAGCGAGAGAGAGAGAGATACATAGAGACATGTCGATATATACAGGTCTACATATATATGTAGATATATAGATAGGTTAAAAACATCTACACATCTATGGAGGTACAAATAAATGTATGCAATAATGTATATATCTATATACATATATATATATATATATATATATATATATATATATATATATATATATACACACAACACACACACATACATACATATCTGTAGATAGCATCCAAAGGGGTCATATCTGAGTATAACATGGACCATGGCAATCACACATTCCACCCCCCCCAAACAATATGAACATAACATATGACGAGTATATGCCAATACACTATTACAAATATGTTCTATGAACACAGTCACGAACACAACTGCAATGACTCCAAATATCCATGACAGAATTACACAGACAGCTTTCATTTTGCAAATCTTTATTACATCCCTATGTATTGCCGAAAGGATTCAAGAACTAACAGTACCTGCATGCTATACAGGAAGCATTTAATAGTGCCTTTATGAATCAGCCTGCAATTACCATAGTATTAGTCCACTAAGGGATAGGTGTTCACTTAGGGAAAGAACACCCAAACACATATAGAAGTTGTATAAAAGGGGTACCTACACACCTGCATGTGCTATGTACACCCACCAACATCTACCCCACAACCGAAATAATTACATCAATACATACTGTCATACCATAACCATTTATGCAACTACTGTACAACATCTGCTGAAACCTTAACATACCTGGACACAGACATACTAAGATGGCCCTATGTGAAATTGTTGCCGTTATACAATTGAACAGCTGCTGATGTAACAGGGTTTGTCTGAACTAATCCTGTTTCAGAGGGTTGAAAGGTTCGTACACCAGGAAGTTTTACCAAGTACTGATTATTAGCACAGTATGATACACAATAACACCAAACTAAATATGTCCGGTAAGCACACTGTAAGCCCCCTAACATTATATGCATAGCTATGCAGCCTTGAGCTGGTCAAACAACCTGGCCAGACTGACACATATGCAGAAGTATTAGGTACAGACAAACCCTGCACAAGTAGCAATGTTCAGAAATATAACAGCAGTACTCACATTTAGACCAACTCCTCTAGGCATTACACACAATATATTACAGCTGTTGCAATAGATTCCAAACAAAACTTCCACACTGTCGTCCTCACAAGTAAGGCAAAGGGACAATGCCCAAGTGGAGTACTCAGTTGTACTCCACTGTAGCCATGGTATTGGCTAAGGCAGTAGCAGCGCAGCTGGTGTGCATGTAATTAGCTACTTAGGAGCACCAACTGGCCATCGGGATAGCACATGTTACTGATCTGTAACTATAAAAGGTTGCCTTGTCACACATTCGAACCATCTGTATCTACCTGTAGGACAGTACAAAACATTGAAAGACGAACTGAAAACGAGTATTACACTAGTTAATAACACCTCCGATTACTAAGACGGTATGTATAACATGTAGTATGTCTGTGTATGTAGTATCTGTACTGTAAGAATTACAGTGTAATCAATGCATATAGTGGAAATAGCTATCTTGTAGCGATGTATTGTTGAGCAGTAGTAATAATTGTAGTATTCTATGTGTGTAATGCTGTAGGTCACATGGCACACTTCACATACACCACAAGGGATGATATGGGCTTGGAACCCACCAATTCGCTTCCAGCCACTGTCAGTGTCAGGACTGGTCCAACAAGCATGTGCTATAACAGGGGATAGTATATGTCGATATATTGTAACAGTCGACATATGTATGGGCGTATAAGTAAGATGAACATGTTAAAGGTGGGCTTACCGTGCAAATATGGTGTACATTGTGGGATATTCTGCCAATAACTGTAATGTACAGTATTCTAGGCAGATCTGTATTCTATTCTACATAGCAGTTCTATTATGTTATGCAAACAGTAGTTATGTCTATTGGCAATTACAATACTCAATCACAGGATACATAGCATTGGTATTCATCTGACAGGTTAGCAGCATAATAGCAAAGATAATGGAAGAGCCAGGTAACTATCCATGCACATAACACATGTAATATCCACCTCTCTACTATTGTTTGCAAGCAATAACAGCTCTGCATGTGTACATGTTATGCAAATGTGTAGTGACCCTTGTTACAGGGCTGGGCCAAATGGCTATGTGCACACCTACATAGAGTGGATATTGAGAGTACAGACACACTGGTTGAACTACCAGGTTTGTGTAGCTCAACCTCTCATTGCCAACCTAACAGCCACCTGCACATACTGTATGTAAGGTAGTGCACAGTACTGATAATGAAACAGGTTGCATATCATCTTTAACTCCAGTGTAACATCTGCAGTAGGAGTGTAAGATGTAGAAGACAGCTGCCCACGTGTAATAGCTGCATCATAGGTGATGGCTCACACTATCTGATTATATCCTGATCATGCTGATAGTGGCATCAGAGCCTATTGATACATGACTCTGTTTGGAGAGTGGGTGTCTGTGCCCAACAGAGCTCATGGTCCTGGTGGATATGTGAGTATATACCCAGAGAAGGAAACAGACCTGCAGACATTTGCATCATCTGCAATCAACTAATAGGATGTGATGTGCTCCTCAGAGGAGGATTGCTGCTAAAGGTAGCTACAATGTTTCTGTAATAGCACTGTTGTCATGCCCATAACACAAATATTTACATGTGAGCATCACTGTCTAAAACATCTTCATAGACAATACGTAAACTAAATACAGTACTTGGTACTTGTAGTACTGAATGCTCATACGGGCATGTCCACTAGTCAGCTACTGGTGTTTCCTAATGTCAGCTTTGTGTATGGGGCCATCCTGGGGGAATGTAATCTCTATGCCATGTACACTGCCAGACCCACCTAACACCATGCCCCACACATTGTCTGGGATGCAGCTACAGGAGTAAGCTGGAAGGCAGCCCAGTCTACAGCCATGACTGGACTGGACAGTCATGAGGTGTAGGTTAACACATGCAGCTCATCAACACAACCAACACATACCCTTACCAGAACACAGTAAGGACACCCACACACACTACCGAAAATCACACACATTCACAGATGCTAAAACTAAGAAGTTACTTTAGATAGATAAAAATGGTTTATATTTTAGTATTGACCATTTTAAGTACTGTAAAGATTTTGACTTATAAAATTGCAAGGAACCGCCACGAATCACCATAAAATCATCAAGTAATTTATTTGAAGAGAGAACAAGCGCTTTCACGCACTATCCCAGTGCGCTTCCTCAGGTTACAATACAAAAGGCAAATTCCCATCATTAAATATAAAACACCCACCCTAATTAAGTAATTAAATCATCCAATTTATACAAATTAGTCAGCATTAAAGGGTAAACATACTCTAAAACCATCAGTATTACTTCAAACAGTTGTCAAAAAAAGATGCACTTGTTTGAAAAGTGTATATGTACTTTAAACACGATTCTTCTATAATCTACCTACTGGTTAGGTTATATAATGTTTATATTTATAAAAAGTATAAAACTAATTGATAAAACAACAATTTATATACAGGCTGATACATATGTAGAAGACTATATATATATGTAAGTATGTATATGAAAATCCATTTGCAACTGTATAATACCAATGAGATATGGATGCAATGCTTTCAAATAAATCATTTAAAAACACATCATAAAGTACCATAATCAATATAAGCTGGATCAACCTATGATATGAAAACATGAACAATGTGTGGATAGATAGGGAAAAAAAGAGAAAGAAAAGATGAAGAAGAAAAAGAAAGGTAAAAAGGGGGAGGGGGGAGGAGGGGAGGGAGGGGGGAAAGGAAGGAATGGGAATGTGTAGGAAGGGAGGGGGGGGAGGAAAGGAGGGGGATGGAAAGAAAAGAAGGAGAAAGGGAGGGAAGGGGGGAGGGAGAGGAAGGGTGGGGAAAGGAAAGAATAAAGAAAAAGAAGTAGAGTAAGAAAAATATATTGGGTACCTTCATTGGAAATACTAAAAACGAGGTTAATAAAATAACTATATGAAGACAGCTTCATCTGCTTCCTAAAAGGGCCGGTCTGATGCTGAGAGCTGAATTCAGGCCTGGTTCTATGTGTGCCCTGAGGTTTAAAATCCATTTTAATTCACTCAATTCAAGAGCACCTACAGTGTCACCTTCTCTCCTATTATGGTGCAATAACTGCAAGACCCTAAATTTAAAGATATGTGATGGAAATTGTTGACAATGTCTGGCTAGCACATTAGTAACATTTCCTTTTCTGATGTCATATACATGGTTATAAATGCGGTCCTTAAATCTACGTGCGGTCATGCCGACATAGTAGGCTCCGCAAGGGTCGCAAGTGGCCAAATAAACAACATTGCTCGTGTCACATGTGGCATAGAATTTAGGCTCAAAGACAACACCTAAATCCATAAGTTCAAATTTCTGAACAGTAGAGATGTACCTGCAAACACAACATTTCCTGCACGGAAAGGTATCTTGTCTATATCTCATTCTAATATCTAAGGGTTCAATTTTGATCTTCTCTTTACATAAAAGTCTTTTAAGATTCAGACAATTACTGTATCTAAAACTTGGTCTATCACCCACTAATTTAGATAGGTCCTTATCCATGCATAACAACTTCCAGTTGTTATTGACAATGTCTTTTACATAATTTATATCATTCGTATATTTAATGTCATAATGAATTTTCCCCTTATTACTTCCAAGTTGGCAACCAGAGTACCACTTCCTTTGTGGTGGCCTGGATGTACCTAAAGCATTACTTCTTTGATTTGTGACCAAAGGAGATGGATATCCCCTATCAATAAAGCATCTTTCCTGAAACTCCATGTAGTGACAAACATCCTCTGGCCTACTACATAGCCTAGTTATTCTAGACATCTGATTTTTAACCACATTGGGAAAAATATGTCTGGGGTGCATACTCTCAAAATGAAGGATGCCATTCTTCCAACAGGGCTTCCTGAATAGTGATGTTGTAATATTGTTCAGATCATCCTTACTAATAGTGATGTCAAGGAAATTTACTCTATTAGTAGAGCATTCATATGTAAATTCTAAAAAGGTGGTAGTTGAGCCCATAAAATCCACGAAGTCATGTAGTGAATTAATGTCCCCATTCCAGAAAAGGAGAATGTCATCTACAAAGCGTCTATATAAGATGACATTGTTTTTATACCTTTCATCATCAAAAATAAACATTTTCTCCCACTGATATACTGCCAGGTTAGCATAGGCATTAGCACAGGGGGTGCCCATGGCCACCCCCCATGTTTGCCTATATATTCTATCCTGAAACAGAAAGATGTTATTATTCAGTGTTATGTCCAAAAGGGTACATATTGTCATTTGGTCATCATTCTCCAAGTTACTAAATTCAACCAAACAGCTTCTAACAGCATCAATTCCAAATTCATTGGGTATGCTGGTGAATAAGCTCTTTATATCTAATGTAACCATCAGCGTATCATGTTTTAGATTTTCAAGTAGTGAGGCATCCTTCAAGTCTAACAACAGACTGAAAGAGTCTTTTAAGATAGTAGGTATAGAGCCGACTAGGGGGCCTAATTTCGATTGCACAAACAAGGAGGCATTCTCCGTAACCCAGAGCTTCCCAGATACTATGGGTCGCAATGGTGGTGGATCTATTCCCTTATGCATCTTCGGGAGTCCTTTAATGAGAGGGATCAATGGGGCCTCAATTGTTAGAAAATCATAAAGACATTTGTCTATGCATCTGGTCATCAGCAAGTCATATATCGTATCATGCACATCTCTAACAATGGGTCCTATTTCAGTTTTGCTTATTTGGCAATAAGCTACATCATCATGTAACATCTCATTCATTAGATCATTATACAAGGTTGCATCCATCGCGACTACCCCCCCCCCCCTTATCAGCAGGTTTAAAAACAATACTGTCATCATTACATAAAGATTCAAGGCTACATTTCTGAGAAGCGTTTAGATTAGTAAAAAGACGCTTACGCTTCCTTTCCTTATAATATTGGTAAAAGTCATATTCACATGCGCGCTGGAAACATTCAACTGGACCTGGCATGTGTGGTATAAAGGTACTCTTCCTTTTTAACACCAGTGAATTATATGTGATATCCTTGTCATCTAAATCTTTATACAATAATTTAAGTGCTAACTTTCTTGTAAGAACTTACTCTTACTAAGACGGTATGTATAACATGTAGTATGTCTGTGTATGTAGTATCTGTACTGTAAGAATTACAGTGTAATCAATGCATATAGTGGAAATAGCTATCTTGTAGCGATGTATTGTTGAGCAGTAGTAATAATTGTAGTATTCTATGTGTGTAATGCTGTAGGTCACATGGCACACTTCACATACACCACAAGGGATGATATGGGCTTGGAACCCACCAATTCGCTTCCAGCCACTGTCAGTGTCAGGACTGGTCCAACAAGCATGTGCTATAACAGGGGATAGTATATGTCGATATATTGTAACAGTCGACATATGTATGGGCGTATAAGTAAGATGAACATGTTAAAGGTGGGCTTACCGTGCAAATATGGTGTACATTGTGGGATATTCTGCCAATAACTGTAATGTACAGTATTCTAGGCAGATCTGTATTCTATTCTACATAGCAGTTCTATTATGTTATGCAAACAGTAGTTATGTCTATTGGCAATTACAATACTCAATGACAGGATACATAGCATTAGTATTCATCTGACAGGTTAGCAGCATAATAGCAAAGATAATGGAAGAGCCAGGTAACTATCCATGCACATAACACATGTAATATCCACCTCTCTACTATTGTTTGCAAGCAATAACAGCTCTGCATGTGTACATGTTATGCAAATGTGTAGTGACCCTTGTTACAGGGCTGGGCCAAATGGCTATGTGCACACCTACATAGAGTGGATATTGAGAGTACAGACACACTGGTTGAACTACCAGGTTTGTGTAGCTCAACCTCTCATTGCCAACCTAACAGCCACCTGCACATACTGTATGTAAGGTAGTGCACAGTACTGGTAATGAAACAGGTTGCATATCATCTTTAACTCCAGTGTAACATCTGCAGTAGGAGTTTAAGATGTAGAAGACAGCTGCCCATGTGTAATAGCTGCATCATAGGTGATGACTCACACTATCTGATTATATCCTGATCATGCTGATAGTGGCATCAGAGCCTATTGATACATGACTCTGTTTGGAGAGTGGGTGTCTGTGCCCAACAGAGCTCATGGTCCTGGTGGATATGTGAGTATATACCCAGAGAAGGAAACAGACCTGTAGACATTTGCATCATCTGCAATCAACTAATAGGATGTGATGTGCTCCTCAGAGGAGGATTGCTGCTAAAGGTAGCTACAATGTTTCTGTAATAGCCACTGTTGTCATGCCCATAACACAAATATTTACATGTGAGCATCACTGTCTAAAACATCTTCATAGACAATACGTAAACTAAATACAGTACTTGGTACTTGTAGTACTGAATGCTCATACAGGCATGTCCACTAGTCAGCTACTGGTGTTTCCTAATGTCAGCTTTGTGTATGGGGCCATCCTGGGGGAATGTAATCTCTATGCCATGTACACTGCCAGACCCACCTAACACCATGCCCCACACATTGTCTGGGATGCAGCTACAGGGTAAGCTGGAAGGCAGCCCAGTCTACAGCCATGACTGGACTGGACAGTCATGAGGTGTAGGTTAACACATGCAGCTCATCAACACAACAAACACATACCCTTACCAGAACACAGTAAGGACACCCACACACACTACCGAAAATCACACACATTCACAGATGCTAAAACTAAGAAGTTACTTTAGATAGATAAAAATGGTTTATATTTTAGTATTGACCATTTTAAGTACTGTAAAGGTTTTAGTATGTTTATCTACACTGAAAAGTACTTTTAGACTAACCATTTTAATTTTATATTCTTAGTGTTTTGTGGATGCAATACACTTATAATAATTTATTAAGTTGCATGTTAAAAAAGTAGTTGATTAAACATTTTAAAGTATGGTTACTAGTCTTTTAAAATTATGATGTCAAGCTGTCATGTCATTTCCTGCTAGTATTTAAAGTGCGTGTTTCACTGAATGTTTATTACTTCTGAGGAAGCTGCTTTAGGAAAGCGGTGAAAACGCTGTTTACTTTTTACTTAATAAATCTGCGTTTAAGAAGAGTTTCAGTAAGACTTCTTATTGGGCTGTGGACCTAAGGATACTTGCAACTTTTTGTTTTACAAAGTTTTCTCCTATTTGTACCAGTTACATTCACAGATGCGTTTAAGTATCTGGCCAAACAAGTGACCCCCCCCAAGCAGGAAGAGACAGACACCGAAATACACAAACTGTATGACATAGTTTGCATAATTGTGCCACACCTCTGAACACATAACTGGAAACATGCCCAACAGTACTCATTTGTGAATGCAAACTCTAGCACTATGTTACACACCGACCTATACGAGGGCATACATACTGTCAGCTGCCTGTCTGCCATGATTAGTCACATACTCATACACTCAGACCACCTTTTGAACTATACACATGGCTCTGGCATATTCCATGTTGTTGTGCAGGACCTGTGATGCATTAGCCTGGACTGCATGGAAACCCATGTAGGAACAATTAGGTCTTGTAGCCCATGCAGGTATGTCCCAAGGCCTGGGTAGCATTCTGCCATTGGCCAGAATGATACTGCAGTACCGGGACAAAAGGATTGTATTCGACAAATGTCTAGTGTAGTGGTGCATGTCGCTGGGTATCCCATATCTGTCATCCTGGGATAACATGGTTGAAAGACCATGATGCTTTGCCAGACAGGGCCTGCACCTGTCACCCCTGGGAATCTGGATACAGCCTAGGGCTCATGCTTCCCCTATAGTGCCTTCATCATGCACGGTTCAGGTGAGGGTCCACTGCTGTTACAGGGACAGCCAAGCAATAAACTGCGGGTGTCACTACACAATGATACATGTCAGAAACATGATACAGACGCACATATGTCAATCCCTAACATGGAGAACATATCTGTGCAGTGGCTGAGCCATGTTTCAATGCTCTGGAGAGCACACCTGCATGACCATGTTATAACACATACCTCATCTTTTGCCCATTATCCTTTATTGGAATACACTGGCCACAGGTGTGTCCATATTCCTGAAGGATATGTACACCCGCCACGCTAATTGCACTTGCATAACATCAGATGCATTATGCTGAGCAACTACCTTTGTGCCACAGTGGAAATCAAAATGCACTTTGAGACAGATCACCCACCAGGCCGCAAACTTCCCAACTGTCATAATGTGCTGTAATGGGGAAGATTAGGTCTGAGACAGAACCATAATATTGGCTATTTTCAACTATTCCATTATGAACTGGGAAGACTCCTCATGTACCAACACCTGTGCTCAATGTATGTTGGATTCCATCGACCCCACTGACGTGGATCACAGTAGTCACACAAACGGGGCTAACAGTATGCTACACATAGTTAGTCTCCAATGCCAATGTTATGTTTAATAAGAGCAGAGTGGTGAGTGCCATGGCACCCATGCAGATGGACAATGCATGTGCAAATGCTGAATCCTACACAAATGAACCATAAGCAGTCACATATGTGCAGTGATTGTGCCATTGAAACAGAACCATGAGTCAACCCAACACAAACAAGTATGCAAACTGGTGGTACCATGCTTTAAACTGTACCACAAAAGGTAGTAACTGTTGCAAGGGTGAACACACATGAGTGTAGGTGATCCCTGTCAGCCTCAGTAAGATGCAGATACACCATATAAAACCACGTAAAGCTACTGTGAAACCAATCAGCCACATATTATGAGGCCAAGCACAGAGCATTCTTTAGCCATGTCGTTAATTGTAATGGCAATGACAAGACCTGCTGTGCTGCTCAGCACTATGGCTTGAGAAGTACTTCATCTACAGAAACAGCACCCATTCATCCAGATAGGGTCTCGGAGAACCTAAATCCACTCCCACCCCCCCCACCCCCAACAGGTACACTTAGTAATATATCCATGTACACTACAGGGCCCCTGTACTAATGACTATGCAGGTACAAGCTGCACTCTCTAATGCCATACATACAGCTTTCATGAGACCTGTCAACATCCCAGGGTGTATCCTACACAAATGTAAGAACATTCAGCTATCCACATACACATCTTGTTCAATCATAGCTCCATGTCAGGCTGTGTACACACTGAATGGTGCACAGCAACAGTTATCACACCCCACAAAGGGGGAGACACCATTGATAAAGGGACATAGTGCACAACTACCCTACTGAGTCTGGTCTGTACGGCCATGAACCGTAGTCACCATAATTGATGTACTCAGTACAGATGTAGATGACAGTAGGGTTGATTCACACTGCATATCATGACCTTGCCAGGTAGTAGGACACCATCACCCATACTGTGTTCCAGCTACACTCAGTAAACTAGGTGTATATTCCTATGTCACAGGAGTGGTTGGCAACTGGACCGCTGGCAGAACCCACACTACAGAAGGTGTCTGACAAATACACGCACATCAAACCAGTGCAAGCCCCAGTAATACAGGGGTCATTCCTAGAACTCCCCCTCTTTGTTATCTATACCACATAGACTAACACAGAAGGCATCAGCCTATTGATGTTTGCAAATGACTATGAACTAGGAGCAATAGTTGACTCATTGTGTGCTGCGTTCAACATACAGAAGGGCTTTAGTGTGTCAGATGTGTGGTGTGTGATGTATGGCCACAATCTGACAGCTATGTATTGCATTGTAATCCCCTATGTTATAAACCCTGTACCCATTAACTACCACCTAGGCAGCGGTCAACATAATAGCAACTGTGTGTATGGAATGAAGCTGGACAGTACTTCCATTTGATAGTTACGTCAGCACAAAAGACAGTTAGTCGTATGTGGCACCCCTAATCATGACAGGGTGCCATCCAGGAATATAGAGATAACTGCTCAGCCATACTCAACACCCATGTGACCCATAATAGATCACATATTTCCTTTAAGGGTTATTGCCCATGTGTAGATGGCCTACACTACCCTTCACAATCCCTAGCTGCACTATGTAGCATGCTGCCTACCCTGAATAAAGCCATGTCCAACCCAGAGGTGTTGGACATGCTACACTTAACACATCCTGATCCCAAATAAACACATACATCATGGACATCCACCTTTCTAGTACAAGGATCACAACATGCCTGACAGATCCCTGTCCCATACACTTAACATACTCTTGCCATACTATGCGTCCCTGTCCAGCGAAGCTGCACATCGTTCCTCTCTGTGACATGGTGTGATGACCGCATGCCAAATATATCAGTAACCATGTGTATCAGTTCTGTGGCACTGCTTGAACTGGCCACTGCAACTTACCTGTCTGTTGCATACAGCCTGTCTGCTTAGGCTCATAAATGGCCCAGGGCATATAGCCTACTAGATCACTATGGCCATACATGCTACAGTTGATATCCAACCCTGCAAATATCATCAGGCTAGCTATTGTCCCATGTGTTACACATGTGTAACACAGGCAATACATGGCAGGATGCTACACAGCTGTACAGTGCCATGTAGATGTATATGGCAAAACACATACATGCTTGCAAGTCTGCAGGGTCACAGGTCATGTCCCTAATGACTATGTATGATTATATATGTGGCATATACACAGCATTAAGGTCAATTGCATTAATGTGAACACATCCAGGCATGTGCTGATAGGTAAAGACACCACTACAGGCAAACAGACATGCCCATGTCAAGACAACATCCACATGGTGTATGAGCAATGTCATCACATGACACACACATATATGGCGATAACATCACATCACCAGTAGGTGTCAAATGTGTGTGACTTATACATGTCAGTGGTGTTAGTGTCATGTAGATCTACAAAGACGTATGTGTAATCATAAATGTGATACACATGTATGGTCAGCTGTGCTGCTGTACTTCTTTATGAGTTACTGTGACCTGTCTCCATCGTTATGTCCTCCAGGTGTGCCACGTAGCAGACTGCCGCCATGCAGCCACTTGAGGATGAGGTCCTCATCCCATACCTCCTCGACAAGTACACGACGCTCTTCAGCCATGTGCCTCAGGATGCACAGCAGCAGGATTCCCTGTGAGAGGAACTCTGCAGGAGGGTAAATGATGTTGCCAGTCACAATTGCACCTATCAGCAGGTGCGCCAACACTGCACTGACCTGATAAGACAGGCAAAACAGCATGCTAATGCAATCGCCAGGAAACAAGATACAACAGGTGGGGAGCCACTCACCCAGCCCCTACTCACACGTACCGAGGAGCTACTGGCCAACCTGGGGACACCTGCAGACCTCCATCCACAAGCTTTAGCTGGTATTCTGGAGGTGGGTGTCTCTCAACCACCGAGAATGGAGTTGCCTGGTAAGTCACTACTGCACATAAAACACAACTATATATCACATAGTTACATATGTTACTGTACAATATGTAATATAACATCATATTCAAGGCATGTATGCACACATGCCACATACTATAGTCTGCTACTCTATGTATGCACAGATGTGCATACTCCATAGTATAGTGTATTGTACTGGCTTATGTGCTAACATAGACATTGCACCTTCTAGCTACCACACAGGTGTGGATAATGATCTTATTGCTGTGACACTCCTGTTTAGGTACCTCTGGAATTTTGCAGCAACAGCAGCCTGTGTCAGGTGAGATTGTTATTATTTACCAGGCTTGATAATGCATGGAACATATTAATTGCATGCTATCTACCATAACACACTTACACATAATGTATGGTGGTCCTGGTAATGGGCACTAGTCAGACCTGTAATGCATCACACTGTTTACCTATGTGAAACAATTGAAGACTATATGAAACACCTACACTAAACCTTCCAAACTGTCATTGCCAGATGTGTAGACAACAGTGAATACAATGGTGGAGGTGTGTTCCACTGTAGGGACAGGTACTACATATCAGCATTACACATGTTGGGAATATGAACAGTACTGTACAGACAGCATATGTGTGCATGCACACTAAATATGTTGGAGCTGGAGTATGCCCGGCCCACAGGATACACCCTTGTGGAGTATACCCTTGCTATGAATGTCACACAATGTCATGTGCTATCAGACATGTCCATAACATTTAGTGGGCTGACTGCAACACTGCTCAACTATCCTGCAAAACATGTCTCACATCCCATACATACCACCCTTTGTCTGCATAACCCTGTCCTCAGTGGAGCATATGACATCTATGGGTGTATGTCATATGGGATAACACTGACACGTGAAATAAGATGGCCATCACAACCATTGGACTGAACATGTGTACACATGGCCATGGAGGATGGCCAGAGATATGAAGCAAAACACACAGTAGAAGTGATGTACATGTGTGTACACCCTGTTGTACATTGGCTCAACACAATATAACTATGGCCTTTGTGTAATGGTGATATTGCAGATGTGAAACACTAATCATCATACAGGCCTGTGCACAGCTTGTGTAGGCATAATATGAAACCACCACATAACATGTCTTGAACATCTGGAGTGTGTCACGACATGGAAGCATTCACCTATACAGTATCCAAATACATACATGTGTTGCACAACATACACATACATCCACATCAAGCCACAGAAACAGTACATTCACCTTGCTGGTGTCAGACATCACTGTCATGCCTGCTCCTCATGTGTGTGAGGTACACAGATGGCATGTGGGACATAGAGTACTTGTAAGTTAGCCATGTGTGGGCATAGTTGCCAGGTATCAGTAATATGGTTGCAGATGTGCAGGGGTGTCATCCATATCCCCTTTTGTAACCTGTGTCACATATTCCGCATTAGGGTTTATTGTGTATACACCTCAGTGACGTGGGTCACATTCCACATTAGATATGTATTGTATGTGAACATATTCATGGCTATGAACTGTGTCAGTAGCTCACACTGTATAGCAATTGTGAAGCCACATGATGCCCTGCAAAGGCTATGCACATCAGCTCAATGTGCAGTATGTCCCTGCATATTTGTAGGGTGGACAGACAATATTGCATCAGCTGAAGGCCCATGTTAGTATAACACATCCCTGCATTGGGACACCATTACTGTACTGTAGATTGGAAAGGACACCATTGTGTTACACATCTATGCATGTCATTCAACACATCAGCAGAAGACATGTCATACTACATGTGATTAGCAAGGTCATACGCCACACAGCAGGCCAGCGTACTGTAAACCTGTGCTGGTCTGTGGCACCATTGCAAAGAAGGGACAGCCATGTCAAACATGTGTGTACAGCCACATGCACAATGTCTACACTCAGCTCTGGGGTAGTCGGAATAATTTTGAACAGATATGCACTGCTTTGGGGGAGATATGCAAGCTAGGGCTCAGGCAAACATAGTATGCAGTCGACATACCCTACTGCTCATGTCCTCACACATAGGGGCGATGGCCAACACAAAGCATCAGTGGCAGATGTACAAAGGTCAGCGATGGTCTGTTAACATGTGGTGTATGTTGCACACACCATGGCAGTGCAGTGCAATGGTGCAAAGTGCATGCATTGTGTTGCAGGTATGGGGCACAGGCTACTAACACAAATGGTGCAATACAGGTATTTATGCTAACCACCACTATAATTATGTAAGGTGCATACCATCTGCTATACCACATGCTTGCTGTTGTGTGCAACTCAGGGATGTATGATAACTACCGCTATAATTGCTTAAGCTGAAACTATAATTGTCTAAGCTGATTGCCATCTGCCATATCACCTGCATGTAGCATGTGTGTTTGTGTCTGTGTGTGTCTGTGTTTGTCTGTGTGTGTCTCTGTGTGTCTTTGTGTGTCTGTCTGTGTGTGTCTGTGTGTGTCTCTGTGTCTGTGTGTGTGTGTCTGTCTGACTGTGTATCTGTCTGTGTGTGTCTGTGTGTCTGTCTGTGTCTGTGTGTGGTATAACATGTAATGTACAGTTCTTGTCTTCCTGTCACAGGTGTTGATGTAGGTGTGTTGCCCTCCTGCGGCCCACCTGATGTTAGTGTCCCCACAGACTCTAGCAGTGATGATGATAGTATGATTGAGGCATAGGCAAGGTTGTCAGGGGCTGAATCTGTGCCATTGGTTGCCATTCCACCTGTCTCCCCCTCATCCTCGCACACAGATCCCCTGCCTGCACATACCCCATCACCACCGGCCATAGAGGAAGGACAGTTGATGGGTGGTAGCATGGAACAGGGAAGTGTGGTGACTATGGAAGGTGTGCCTGCACACCATGATCCCAGTCAACAGACTGGTGATGTCCCACACAGGCATGTGGTCAGCGCTGCTCGTAGGAGGACCACTGGTTAACATGCCCCTGCGAGACCAAGCACATCAGCTGGAGTCACCAGACACATGTTTTGGGCTGTAATGGAGGCACAGGCACATGCTGAATGGCACAACAGAGGTGGTCTGAGGCTTCAGAGGGCTGCTGTCCATTCATTAACTGACAACATCCAGGCACTTGCAAATGCGCACCATCATCTTGCAGATGTTTTGGATTGATGATTGGGTGACATGGTGGGTGTCCTTGACCATGCATGTCAATCCTTGAGTGTGGAATGCCTGTGATGGAACATCTGGTGGGAGTGAGGCATTGGGCACGTGGACGTAGGCCAGCTACACCACCTGTTGAAGGTCTACATAAACATGCTACTGCACATGCCCGCTCCCATAGTGGTGGTAGCAGCAGCAGTGCTGCTAGTGCTGTGCAGTCCACACCAGGATACAGCAGGCCACATGCATGTTGTCCTGGATGGTCCCAACAGGGACACAATTCCAGTGGATATGTGTCATCACACGGTACCCAATCTGGACCTCTGCCTGGTAGTGCTCATGCAACCCCTGGCAGGCGCAGGTCATGTGGCCATGGCCAGACACTGTGAACTATCACACCTGCCTTGTACAGTCTGCAGCTGTTAAAATTACCCCTGTGTAGGCCAGCCACATGCCAGACCTGTGTGCATGCATACACACAAACTGGAAACAAATGTAGGGCACCTCAACACACACACACATAACATCCACACACGCCCAATGATATCACAGGCCCTAACACACACACATGATGTCATCCAATGGCACAGCCTAGGCCTCTGGCAAACATTATCACCCTGTGCATATGATGATGCCTGTGCTGCATCCCTGTCATCCACACCATCGGTGCAGGGACATGTTCATATGGTCTGATGCACAGGGTGAACATACTAGGTAGACAATTGTAGATTAATATGTGTAGCTGCATGTGCCGGGGGATTTTGGTGTTTGCGGGAGTCCCATATGTATATGTTGACTACCCACAGGTCAGTATGACAATACCTGCATACACTTTGTAGCTTCCACATCACAGTTATATTCTCCCATGTTTCAATTATGTTTACTGTTCTAATGATACAAGGGCATGATAGCTGTGCAGTAAGCTACTGTGTTCAGAGCCGTCACATCCATAGTGGGTGACATCACAGGTATAGTTACCTGGAGCATGGAGTGGGTAAAAGAGTGGTATGCTGGATGACAAGGGTAAAGGCCAGTGGAAATAGTGGCTTCTCATTGGAAAGCAGTAATACCCACTGCCATGACAGCATGCAAACACAGACACACCCACACACTCAGGGATTCCAGACACAGTAACACACACTCTGACACACACACAGTTGCCAGTGTTCAGATGAGAACCCCTGCCTATGTGCATATCATCATTGTAGTACTATGCAATTGCAAGACGCACCACAGAGATTATACATGTACAGGTATTTGGAATGGCCTAAGATCGAGGGCATCCACAGGGATACTACAGTGCAGTGAGTGTATGTGGGGAGGGGGATCCATCAGTAGGCTATGTAACAACAGGTCACACCCCAGGGTGTACATGTTAACAGGCGGTTAGTATGCCCATCTACAATTGATGATATCAACAGTGATGCTAGACTGCTTTGAGTGGATGGGGGGAGGGTGCATTAACATTTCACTATGGTAAAATACAGCTTCACTCTAGGAACTGGACAGCCATACACACACACACACACACACACACACACACACACACACACACACACACACACACACACACACTGGCATTCACAAAGATATACACCTATGTCACACACATACAGACACTTTACATGTGTGAGGTTTAACCACCTACCTATGCCTTTCTTTCTACACTTCACTCTGTACTGGTGTCAACAACAGTGTTCAGGAGAGTGGTAACATGTGGGATGTATTCCCAACCATACGTGACATATATGGACATACACCCACACGTGCCAGTACTGTGAATCAAACACCTGCCTATCTCATGATAGGTACTACAGCAGTACAGCACTATTGTGATAGTGGAACAATGCTTACTGACTCTTTCCTTTGACAACTGTGCTGATATATGCACAATATATGCACAGGGGAGGTATTACTGTTACAGGTGTCATGGGGTTTGCCTTCGGTGTCACCCTTACAGCATCCTACATTGTCTGTTTTCCACTTCAATTAATAAAACCTGACCTTAGCAGGTACACAGGTTATTGTAGGGCTGGTTGTAACACACCAGTGAGCTGTCCTCAGTAATCATTAATCTGCAAAGAAGCCCCACCACTTAGTAGTCATGTCCAAACATCTGTCCATACCCCATGTATGGCTTACTGTACTTAGAGCATATCACCATATTCAGATGGCAATGTTGAGGCTGTATTGCAACAACATGATGTACTAAGACAACAGTCACCTTCAGACATCAGACACTGCACACACATGGAATCTACACAAACAGCAATACATGTACACATATGCGGTCTACATCAGTACATGCACTAGCATTTCAAGAGGATACATTCCACACCTTCCCCATGCTATGTGTGAAACATAGCCAAGCATTACACCATAATGGATGTTGTATTCATGTACTGGTAGGACACCACCACTTTCACTGAGTGGCCAAGTGTACATATATTACAACAGCACATAACAGTGTGACACACAGAGCATTATTCCATGTCATGCTCCTACAAACTGTTACTTGATAGTGCCATGGTGAAGCCAGGGCACTGTAATGGTCAACAGTGAGCACATCATATTTGCCACACACACCTCATGTGTACTGGAAGAGTGCCAGCAATGTGCTCTGTTAGAGCTAGGCAGTACACTCATTCAAGCATGTGCGAGGTCTGTGGCTCAGGAACATACAGTGCAGAGCTGGATTTCCCTGATTCTGTCAATACAGGCCTTGTGTAGGTCCTATGGTCCTGTTATTTGGGTATGTTTGTAGGCATTGCATTAGGTGGACATGTCTGAAGACATACATGCCACACGGGGTGTTGTATGATGTGATAGGTGTCATGGGTGACCAGTAGAGAGGGGATATTACCTCTGTCAACTTAGATATCGAACCTTATGTACTGTCAGCATGCTGTCTGCCATGCACATGTGTGCAATGACTGTAACCACCTGTATGTAGAAAGGTAAGTGAAAGCTATGGTAATGTAATTTATGTTGTATGAGTGTGGGATGTACATATCCAGGGCAGGTACGGTTAGGTCATATGCAACCATGAGGGTGTTGTTTACTGGTGTACAGCAACAGTCGACCGTGTTAATGCTGACAACATCCGAGGGACCCTGGTATGTGTACAACTGAGCTGGTTACAAACAGTGGTATTATTGCATTGCGTAACACATTATGCAGCTGTGTCTGTACATGGGTACTTTGCACAGCTGATGTAGGTCTAGGTACAGTACACCAATCGAGGGTTATCTGGTGGCCTACCATACTATTTCATACCACATATGGATGTGTGTTGGTAGTCTGGGAACAAGGTGGTGGATGTATATGAGGATACAACCTAGAATGCAGCATTTGCCACTGTCACCTGTACCTGACTCATCTGTGATGCGTTATGTCAGAGTAGTGGTCTTTACATGTGAGTAGCCATTATGAATATGTGTACACCACCACCTGGTATGGTCCATACCCCTGTTATGGCCCACATGTCTGGATCTGATCTATATGGTGGCAGTGCAATTGTGCACTACAGAGCCTTCAGCCAGGTGTTCCTCACTGCACAGATGTCGGTATTCCCCATTGTAGGTTCTACATTGAGCAAATGGATTACTAAAGCCAGACATCTAACACTAGTTAGCATAAGCATCCAATGCAGTTGTCATGTAGGTGTCAGGATGTTAATTCTGTGTGTAGGACATTTGCCTTGGAATGCGGCTATATGGGCAAATGTAACCTAGGTATTATCCACACACACGTGTAACATGGATGCAGTTGCTCTGTGTTGAAGGCTTGTTGTTTGGTCATGACAGCCCGGAATGACAGACACTGGACAGCCTCATAATAACAGCAGGACATTGGCTCATTGTTTTGATCTAGCAGTTGCCATCCATACCATGACATCACTGTGCATGGCATTAATGTGCTTGGTAGCAAATGCTCCATGTAAGGTGACGGACAGTGGCAGAACTTGTGTATATGACCAATGTCAGATATACTTAGGGTAACAGTCCTGCTAATAATGACAACTACTAACACAGCCGGGAGAGGTGATCTTGACACCTGCACCTCAGTACCATTACACAAGGTGGCTCACACATTATGCTAGCACATGCCACTGTTCCATGTATAATGCCACTGTCCACAACCTGCTATCAATGTATGCCTTTCATGGCAGCAAGGTGTGTGACACATGCTGTAGGTAGCATCCACCTGTGCGACCCAGGTAACCTATTGCCTGTCACGTCCACACATGCATGAATGTGTATATGTAACATATATATGTCAGTACTTCATGTACATGTATGCATGTGTAACACACAGCACAGAC
>NC_056733.1:74795548-74800548 GCF_019279795.1 Protopterus annectens | reverse complement strand
TGGTAGTATCTCTATTTTACGGTTTAGTTGTTGATTTTTCTTTGTTTTTTGTCCATCTTATATGTCACAATGTCCACTTCACAAAGAGTACAGATGTCAGTCAGCCAAGGGACTGTGTTGGCAAGCCATACCCCTATATCTGGCAAAAGGCCTGGTGGACAAAGTATGCAACCCTACTATTACCCGGAATATGTCCTGAACCCATGTGTCATACACAAACACACTTGCCTAGAATATCCCACTATGTTGCTAGTACTCTGCACATTGATGACAGATAGTAGGCATGGTGTGATTGCAGTGGGCTGCCGAGGGCATGGCACCCTGTACAGCAGTACAATAGGCACATAATTGCAGACAATGTGCCTTCACTATGTTCCCCACTGGATGCCTGCAACATATGTGGTGCCATCAAATGTGATCCACAGAGGCCATACAATGCCTTACACATGTGCCCTTTATGGACCAATGCCACTGACACTGGGGAATATCTGTATCATGCTATCAAGCAGGTGAATGGTCAACCTGCTGACTATAAGCAGGTTCTGCCACACCAGGCCAGTATTGGCATATCGAAGGATAACAGTCTGTGTACACAACATGTGCCAGCCAAACCAGGTACACCTGTACATATCACTGTACATTATTGTGAGATGTGCACATCCCAGGCAATGTCCATGTCAAGGACTATCAAACACAGACATGGCATGCATTGCAAAGCAATGGCCATACACAATGGTAACCAGGATGTCAGGACAGTTCATACAATGCACATCTGTGTGGGACATTGCAGACACTGCACCCCTGCACCACACTGCACACCATTGTCGGGTGGTGTGATGCCAAGTATTACCCCTCACCCACCCTTGTACAGCCATCTTGCACATCCAACCACTACACACCCATGAAGCAATGCACACATGCAAGTCAGTACTGACACCTTGTATCTGTGTGTGTTGTATGATGCTCCCAACCACAGTCACTCCCAGTATATCTCCCACTGGCATACCGACAGATGTCAAACACGTTCACATGCCCTAGCCCATAGAACCTCCAGATATCCCCTGTGGTGCATGTAGTACCTGTACATTACTGCAGTGTGGCAAACTAAGTGGTTTGGGAGTGTATTTATGGGCCTGGCAAGGAGTGTCAATGTGAGTCTATTAGAGAGTGTGGTTGTGTTGACAATGATATCCGTTCATGTGGACAGCCATGTGTGCTACACCTAATGTATGTCTACCATATCTCTGTTGTAGATGTTGCATACCAACACACATATATGTTCTTACAGCACACCAACATGTCAGCTTTGTGGCACATGAAGTAACTGCATGCACTTGTAATAGTAATGACTAGTCAGTCAGGGTTTGAACCCCTGTACTGGTAGGTGTGTGACAGATGATGCTTAGGGTTTAGTCTCCAAGCCCTTCTCTGATGTACTTTACCTCTGTCTGTCCCTCCCACACACTCTCTGGTGGATGTGGAGGTGTACACCTGCTCAACAGCAGCTTGTGTATTGTAAGTGATGGTCATGTTTGGGTGATGGCCTCTGCACATATTGCAGTCCTTTTCTAGCTGATTGCATGTGGAACAGCTGTGATGATGTTCCCATAGCCATTCACATGAAAAACACAGTACAATATCTAGGAACATCATGTTGGTGTTTGCCCATGACAGTCGCTGTGAGTGGTACCTGGATCTGGTGTTTGGTAAACAGCATCACAGATGATATCTGGATGTTCCTCAAACAACATACACAGTGGGAAATAGCCTAAAGACAAGAGGGTGATGTGCCAGACATGACTACAGCATGTAAGTGTAGCTATGCTTCATTGAGACAACTGCCTGTTTAACAAGGTGTGTGTGGTAATGGCTATTCTGCATGTTTTAAAACTGACAAGACAGTGCTCTGTTTGTGAGGGACCCCCATCTGTAGGGCCATCTGTGGACTGGTCAGGGTGTGGAACCATTTGTTTCCTGTGTTACTCACTGAACACACATCTGTGAACAGCAGGAGCATAGTGTGAGGATTGCAGCCAGTACATGGTGATAGTGATATGTTACTCCCATCGCATCCCTGACTGGACATATGTCACATGAAACAGTGGTATGACAGACACTGTCTGGGCTTCTCAGTGACATGCTAATAATGGGCCACTGTTCATAGCTGCAATCACAAGTCTTCTACACGTTGTACAGATGTCATGCAGTATATTTGCATGTGTTGTGCTCTCTGCAAATGTATACCATCTGTTGTGTTGGGTTGATGGTCATATCTATGCATGTTGTTGTAAGTAATCCTGATTGCTGTTGACTATTACTAAGCCATATCTTTGTTTAAACTGCAACACTATAGGCTGTATGGGTTTGGAGGTCTTGGCAGAAACTCCTGTCCCACTTCAGCTGGCCATGGCACCAGGCACCAGCACATCTGGGGCCCAGCCTTGGACCTCCACCTCTGTTGGCTCTGCACCGCCTTCAGGTGGTACCACCACTGAGGATGGGGCTTGTCCCCACTGGGAGCAGGTCCAGACAGGGACATGTCCGCTGTTGTACAGTCCCCGACGTGTTGCAATAAGGGTTTTGAGGCCAGATACGCCAGCTCATGGGCAGAGTGTTACATTTACTGGGTGAGGCTGCCTCTCCTAGACAGCCCCCAGCACTGCCACCTTTGCAGCTGTGTTGGTGCAGTGATGGCTGCCCATGGGTGGGGTCCTCTGTCCCACTGTTTCCATCTGGGGGCTCATGGGCTTGGGAATGCCGAACACCTCTCCCCGTCCAAGGTGTATCCCCCCACATGTCATATACCTACCCTGTATGCTGTCTTGTCTGTCATCCTACCCTACCTATCCTCTACGAGCATACCTACTCTCCTTCCCCCACATCCCACTCTCACCCTACAGAAACAAAATGCCAATCGGTTCCTAGAACAACATTTGCCCCATACATAACTGTCCATTTCACACACGTGTCCACTGGACACATGTAACCCTTTTAATATGCATCACAACATACTCCAGTTGTCCTCACCCCTGTCTCTCAGGCACACGATCCTAGTATGCACATGATTCCTAAATGTTCCAGGTACACGTGATGTGGATGACCCCATTGTACACACAACACTAACGGTCCCTCTATGGTTACCCCATTTACCTTTATCATGATGATGATGTCACACACAGCACCTTGCAAGAGTACTGTTTTCACATAATGATTGGACAGGAACTGGTGTGTTAATGTAAATAACATGCACAGAGTGATGTATATGGCCAATGTACAAATGTTTGTGTGCATGACTGACACATGTCTGTCTGAAGGAGTCTTGATACTACATAGGACAACACCACTACATAATACAGGCATTGCTGGTGTTTTCCTTTTCATTCCTTTGTAATGCTTTGTTGTCACATGGGATGTTCTTGATATATCCATATATATGTATGTATCTATATGCTGGACATAAACACTCACACATACATCTACATGATGGAATACATTTCCTATACTGTTGAATGACTGTGCTGGATGATATGTTTGTGATAAGGTCCGATGTCTGTATATCTGCCATGGCTTAGTGGTAAATCACAATAGCTGTGTGTGCAGGGTCCTGGTTTCGAGCCTTGTAGAGGCCGTTTATTTTGTTGCTGGGCAGAACAAGGCCATTGGATACGGTGTGATTAAGGTACATTAAAGCAGTTGTGAGCAGGTGTGCATAGGTTTGCACGGTGCTAAGCAATGCTAACCACTGGCTACAGTTTCTTACACTCAGTTAGCCTCTACATTGCTTTACCAGTGTAATACTCGCATACTGGCGGCCAAACAGGCTTACACCCACTTGCTCCCACACTTGCAAATGCACTGCATTTGGTGTTTGCATCTGACACTCATGCCCCTGCATGGGAGGGAGGACTATGATATTACCTTGTGATGCCTATTACATTGGATTACATGCCTACAGTATCGGGAATGGCTGCCCATTAGGTGACAGCATGCCGTTCGACTGTACGGAATCTGCAGCCTGTCCAGAGGTTGATTCATATTATTGGTGTGTTCCTCTTACAATCTGCACCCATCTGGCTAATACATGGGAATTGACACTGTTCAATACAAACAAGTAATTGGGTTTTGGAACCCACATCCCTTAGCTGAGTCATGCTACTGCATACCTAAATTCTTTCATTTTTCTAAGGTTGTCAGTGGAATATGTGCTTTCTGTCCCTATCAGACCTCTCATACGATTGGGGAAATATACGAACTGAATCGGGGACACTGCATAATAACATCAGGGACACATTTAAATTATTGGTACTATTAACCTGACACATTGACAGACTCAGAGCATATGAATTCATACACATTATCTGAGGTAAATGATGTTTATAACTCTTAATTGTTGTCATTATTCATTATGTGTAATTCACCACCTTTCCTTCAAATGTCACTAATTTTAGTAGGGATTAAGTGGGGCAGAGTTAGAAACTGAGTCAATATCTGGGACGTCCCTGGAAATCGGGGAGATTTCAGAGGTATGGTCCCTATTTGTTCCCCCAATGGTTTATGTCCTGTCCAGTGGATGTGCTCTTAGGGGTTGAGAGGTATGGGCATCAGCTATGTCCATTTCGGAATATTACTTGCATCCCCAGGGCAGTCCTAATACAACTGCACCAGCCAACACCTGCATGCCTAGGCCCATAATTGCATGGCCAGAGTTCCCCCATCTGCCACTCCTCTACAGCACTCATCTTTACTGTGGGCATAGGTGGGGTATAAACACACCACTACACACTACCCACTCTCCCCGTGTCGGGACACATGTCGTACGTTGTGTCGACCCATGGGTTATCAGGCTTGCACAACCTACTGGTCCATATACCTCTACAGGCTGGTTTGATAAGTCATTACCGGGACTGCCTCTGATCATTAATTTTTGGTGCCCCACAAGGGACATTGATGTCTATGTTTCAAGATTAGACCTGGCAGGCCTCTCCCACTGGTAGTACCCT
>NC_056733.1:74733048-74790548 GCF_019279795.1 Protopterus annectens | reverse complement strand
TACATGGCTTGTGAATGCCCACAACTTATTTTTTACTTTTAAAGTCTTTATGGTTGCATTCAGGCCAATAAAGTCAAACCGTGATAGCCATGGACATGCACGTTTGAGTCTTTTTATTAACCTCATCGGCACAACATAAATGGATAGTTTGGCTATAGGGTCATGTGCATATATCCCACAGACCTCAATTAAAGGAGTTTTAAGGTATCACACAGTCAAAACTCTAGCTTTGCTGTGTTTTTCTTGAGTTTTTACTGAATGGTTTAGTCTGATTGTCCTTTTTACCCTTGGTTTGTTGGTTATAGAATAATGTCTAGCAGGTCTGGATTTGGGTGTAGAGTCTTGAAAATTGCAATATTGTGATAATTTTCATTTGATATGTTTCAATACTTCTATGTATACATAACTAATGTATATCTATAGTGACGTAACAATAAAAGATCCCTGCTGCTCTTGTCATGGAGTCATTTACAACTGCTGAAACTACTACCAGCTCAGGCAGATGGGACCTTGGTTTAAAGTTACATCTGAAAGATGACATCTTAGGAGTACAGCACTCTTTCTCTCTGCACGCTGCATTACAGTGTCAGTACTGGTAAATGAAGCCAATTACCTAATGTGTGAATGGAACCAACAGACCTGATAATTCCAGCCTCAAAGGTGTGCCACTGACAGTGTAAATTCTATGCTCTCAGAACATATACATAATTACATTCTAACACAGCATGATTGTGACTTCATGCATTCCATGATTAATATTCTATAATGAGCATTCTATAGCTTGACAGGTTAACAGGCAGCTCCTAATAACATGAAAAAGCATAAGGGTAATACAGTAGTCTGGCAGCTAGTGCAGAGGATTAGCATTAAGTACTGTTGGTGAGTTGCTTCTTGTAGTTCAGGGTTTGATTCCTTTAGCCTCCATTTCCCTATCATGTTACTCTGTGCAAGTCAATACCAGACAATGTCATTAGGCAATTGGGAAATTTGACAAGGTCCTCAATAGTCTTCTGGATTGTATGCTTTGTAACCGCCTATGGATCCATGATCTATGTCACTTCATAAATAGAAGCAAAAGATGGGAAAAACAGAAACGTAGGCAAAGGAGGGATCAAAATAGCTCCAATATATTTTGGAAGCATATTCATGTATATACATTTGAATGTTATCAGTCATTAATAGTAAAGGCCATCTCTTCCTATCCACATCTACCAATGCATAAGTACACACACATGGGTCTATATAGATCAGTTATGGCACTGTCATACTAAACTAGTCTAAGGCACCATCTGCATGCAATTAGTTCTTACATTTCTAAAGATTTTGCTCTAATAACAGGAACTTTGTTTTGCTAAAACTATTCAATAAATAGTTTTGAAAATAAAAAAATATTCTTTTTCTGTTGGTGCCCATCTCTAAGTACAGTAATAACCTCCAGGAGATACACTGCTGGGGAATAACAGATCATCCATGGCCTGAGAGGCTCCTGATCTCCATGCAGGTCCTAATAATATCCCTGGGAGTTTGTTGTTACCCTTAATGCCCTTTATATTGACTATTATTATTCTAAGTTTTTCTTTGGAGGTGATCCCATCACATTTTGAAGTACTAGTAACCCTGCAGGATGAACATTACCCAATCAGCTGTAAAGGAATCAAGCATAAGGAACCACAGGTCGGTAGCCAGTGCAGTTAAAGCCCATCAGAAATTCAGAACTCACACCTGTCATGAAATGAAACATATTAGATATACACATATAAAATCCCCATAAATATGTGAAAAAAAATCAGATTAAATAGTATTTTTTTTTCAGAATTCAGCAAACAAAAGCTTTTAGCAGGTAGGACCTATTCAGGAAAGAAGTTAGTTCCCTGACTGGTCAAACCAGGAGGGTCAATGATTTTTTGACTCCCTGCCCTAAATTTTGGGATGTGAAACAACAAATAGAAAGATAGACTATGATTCTACCTACAAAACAGTAAATATTGAAACTTGGGACAAGATTCAGAAATGACTCATCCATGAACAGTAAGACTGCATCAAAAAGGGCCGTTTAGTGTGATCACAGAAAGCACTAATTCAGGGTCACATTAGCTACAATGACAGAAGACCTCATTATTAGCTGATCTGCATGCCTCTAAATTGCTCAGTGATTACTGCAAGTGCTAGCAACCACTTTGCTGCTGGTGGCTCATGCATTGTGGTGGCACAGGCACCCCACTCCCCGCATTCAGTCCCCACACCCATACTCAGTTTCAAGCAACACACACACAGGGGCACATCTCTATACCTCTCATCTGTCACAGAGTTTACAGGACATACCTGATTTTACCTCTTAGATTGTCCCTGCCCTTCATAAGCAGTAGATGATTACAGTCAGTGAATAATGCCACGCATTAGAGTTTCCTTCATCTTCTTGTTCAGAAACTGTATTGTGATGTAAGACCAATTACTCTATTAACTGTTTAAGTGACTTAGAGTAATATTTCCAAAGTCTATTTGGCGCTGTCTACTGGTCCTGGCATCTTTGTCCAGAAGTGCTAAGCATGGCCATTGAGAGGCATGGCATGCCCACTCCAAAATGGACACCTCCCTTTCCCCCTTAACATTCTTGATTTTACAATGCCCCTAATTTTGCCTCTTATAACTGCCCTGTCCCTTGTAACTCAGGGAAGAATAGTCAGTCAATAATGCCAGACATTAGAGTCTGTTAATTTGTTAACTTTTTTAATAATTTGGAGTAATATGTAAAATATGGCACTGGTGTCCAGTGACCCCTGCAATAGTGCATTCAGTGCTCATTATTTTAAGGAAGAGTTAAGAGATATGGCAGCCCCCCATACAATCTCACAGACATTATCACACATGTGCATGGACTCTCATTGTATATCATGCACACACCCTCACCCAGTCATAGTCAAGCACATACTTACCCATTCACACACACATACACACACACACACACACACACACACACACACACACACACACACACACACACACACACACACACACACACACACACAAACACACATCTTCTATCATTACCCATGTACTAACCTCCCCAGCACTTATTTCTAATACGATCTTTCCCACTGAGAGTACTGGGTAAATGTGAATGTTTAGTGAGGTAACTAAATGGCTATCTGTGGCGATTTATGCAGCTGAACAGTCACTTGGATGCATAGATCATTTACCACAGGCATTTCTTGGGGGAGAGCACATGGATAATTACTATATGCCAGTCCCCTAGAATGCCTAAATTACATTTATGCTGTGCCTCTTTGAGGTAAACCACTGCTGTAGGGCTGTCTCTGAATTAGAAATGACAGAGATAAAGAGGGCTTACCAGTGGCAGTAACATTTCTGAGTCCCAGTGTTGGTGTTATAAGAGTAAAGCCCTCTGTCCCCCGCATCCCTGTGATATAAAAAAGTGAAATCACAATAAATAATTTCAAAACTTTTCCCACCTTTAATGTGACCTGTAACCTATACAATTCAATTGAAAAACAAACAAATCTGTTAGTGGAAAAAATATAAAAAATAAAAAATGTACACTGTACTGGTTGCATGTGTGCACACCCTTAAACTAATACTTTGTTGTGTGTGCACACCCTTAAATAAATACTTTGTTGAAGCACCTTTTGATTTAATTAGAGTATTCAGTCTTCTTGGGTACACACCTGCCATCAATTAAAGAGACTCTGATTAACCCCAAATAAAGTTCAGCTATCCTAGTAGGATTTTCCTGACATTTACTCAGTTGCCTGCTACAGCAAAAGCCATGGTTCACAGAGAGCTTACAAAGCATGAAATGGATCTCATTGCTGAAAGGTATCAGTCAGGAGAAGGGTACAAAAAATTTTCCACAGCATTGGATATACCATGGAACACAGTGAAGACAGTTCATAGTTTCATAGGTTGGTACTAGGCTATTGGCTCTAGGGCTTATACAAGCCTAGCCATAACAATTTCCAGGATATTTCTTCCCACAATATTTACTTCCCTGGACCCCTGTCTAACAGGGTGACTGACGTGATACCCGGGGTGAATTTCCTATCTCCCATCCAATCATCAAGGTTCCTTTTGAAGAGGGCCAAGGAGGCGCTCTGCTTGACATGTATGGGCAGTGTATTCCAGAGTATGGGGAGTTTCTGGGTCAGGAACCTATCCCTCCAGCATGTTTTGTTCATTGTGATGACAAAGTTTATATCCCTGGCGCGTGTGGCTCTGAGGGATTGGGATTTCTTTAAGTGGAGCTTGTCCAACAGCTCAGGGTTTGACATGGCATTGTATGTTAAGCAGAGATCACCTCTGAGTAGACGATATGTCACAGAGTATAGCTGGAGTTTTTTTAGATGGTCAGCATAGGACATCTGCTTTAGGCCTGTGATTCTTTTAGTGAGACATTTCTGCAGCCTTTCCAGCTGTTGCAGATGTCTTGTGAGGTACATACCAAATGGGGTGTTGTTCTCTATAATAGGTCTAATGAAGGATGAGTACAGTGGGACAATGACCTCCTTTTTTCTGGATGAAAAGCCCTTAGTGATGAGGTGTGCCACATAGAAGGATTTCCTGACTGTTGTGGCGATGTGGTTATCGAAGGTAAGACCAATGTCCACCTGTGTCCCTAAGTCTCTCATCACACTTTTGGTGTTTAGTGTACTGCCACCTAAGTGGTAATTCATGGGTATATGTTTTTTCCCAAAGGGGATAACTATACATTTCTTGACATTAAGATTGAGCCCATGTCTCTGACACCAAGCATCTGTTTCTGTAAGGCCCTTTTGTAGAATATCCACATAATTTGGAGATTCAATAATGGCTCCCAGTTTGTAGTCATCTGCAAACTTTGTTAGCCATAGTCCCTTAGTGTTGGCCTGTACTTCAGAGAAGTAGATGCCAAACAAGAGCGGTCCCAGGACTGAACTATGAGGTACTCCACTTGTCAATTGTCTGGAGCTGGATTTGGAGTCGGCTACTTTTACAGTCTGGGTTCTGCCAGTAAGCCAGTTGGCAACCCATCAAGTGATGTACGAATTTATGCCCAGCTTAGTAAGTTTATCTATGATTCCAGAGTTGGGGATGGTGTTGAAGGCCTTGGCAAGGTCCAGACAGGCTGTGTGGACCACCTTAGCCTCATCCACAGCTCTGGAGGCTGATTTGAAGAAGTCAATCAGGTTCAGGAGACAAGATCAGCCCTTCACGAAACCAAAATGGGTAGGGTCCCGTGTTTGAAGGTTGCCAATGTCTTTGTTTAATAAGTTCCATGATAATGCATTCCATGCCCTTGCAGATTAGGCTCGTCAGACTGATGGGGTGGTAGTTCCCAGGATCCAAGGTGGATCCCTCCTTGTGTAGTGGGATAACTGTAGCTGTGCACCACTCAGTGGCCACGAAGCTGAGGTGAGGCTATGATTAAACATGACACTTAGGTGAGGTGCCAGTTCATTTTGTAGTTCATGTAGTACACAGCCTGGGATGTCATCTGGTCCCATGGATGCTGTATTCTTAGCTTTGGAGAGTGTGGTTTCTACCTGTGTGGCCATGATTACTGGAATTTGGAAATATTTTGGTATTGAGATGGGCCCTTTAGAGGGTGAGAGGGGAGTGAAGTTGGCACTAAATCGCTCTTCCAGGATATTGGCAAATATCCTAGGGATCAGTGTATTTAATGCCGTTCTGTTGCAGCTCAGAGCAGATCTGAGCATTGCTATTTAGATTCCTGACATAACTATAGGATGCCTTGTGGTTGTCTTTGGAATCTTTGGCAATTTTATTTTCGTAACTAGCTTTGAAGAATTTTATGAGGGATCTCAGCTTCTTACTGAGGCTGGTAAGGGAGTTTTTTGCATACTGGGATTTTCCTCTTTTCTGCAACAGTTTCTTCCTTCTGTTGTATAGTTTGTTTATGGCAGGGGGCCACCAGATTGTCTTCCTTTTTTTGGAGGAGAGCATCTTGATTCTATTTGGGATGGCACAATTCATGCATGAGTGGATATGCTCATACAGTGCCTTAGTGTAGGATTCAGCAGTCGAACTTTCAGCTCCCGTCTGCATGGGTGTCATGAAGTTTGTCACTTCTGACTTGAGTAGCATGAAGTTGGCTTTGGAGAAGTTTTTATGGAGGTTTCCTTACTGGGTGGTGGGGGTGGGATGTGGATGTCAAGGGTGATTTGCTTATGGTCAGACCTGACCAATGAGGGAGTGACCACTGGTGTGGAGCATCTATCTCCCATGTTGGTAATGACCAGGTCTCAGATATTGCAGCCGCTGGTGGGACAATGGATTAGTTAATCCAGGGCATTGGACTTTACGAATTCCAAGAACCATTGGGAAAAGGTGTTGGTATCCGAGTAGTTTTCCCAGTTAATGGCAGAGTAGTTGAAATCACCCAGTATTAGGGTGTTTGGTTGTATCTTAATATTTTCCAGTATGTTTAGAAAGGTGTAGTGAGAATCTTGGGGCATGGTGGGGGATCTGTAGCAAGCTACAGTTTGGATTGCAGTCTTACCTAGTGTTAGTTGCACCTGGAGAATTTCAGATGCATTGTGTAGGGCAACTAGCCTGGAGGTGTGAATATCCTTGGTGAATATGGACACTCCTCCACCTTTCGTGTTTTGGTCTTGGTTTGGAGGCCGAAAAGTGTGGTAAGAGTTGTAGCCTGGTATTGCAGGGGTGCTCTCTGGAGCCTTGAACCTGGTCTCGGTTACTGCACAGATATTGATGTTGTCCATTTTTAGGAGTGCCTCGAGAGAGTGCATTTTGAGGTTTAGACTTCTAGCATTGAGTAGCATTACCTTTAGATTTTGCATGCTTGTATCTGTTATGGTGGTGGTTTTGTCCTTTGAACCTTGCCTAAAAAAAGGCACTATAGGGGTGGCAGGAGCTTTAGCCAGTAACCTGAATCCCAGGGGTGACGGGTGGAGACCATCTCTGGCAAAGCATCGTGGTTTGTTGATCATGTCGTCCCAGGCAGACAGATACTGGATCCCCTTTGAATGACACCAGAAGCTTAGCCAATTGTTGAAGTCAATCATTTTGTTCTTATACTGTGGTATCATTCTGAGTGAAGGCAGGATGCTACTCAGGGCTAGGGCCATACCTGCCTGGGCCACATGATCCAAGAGCTCTTCCATGTCTGTTTTCATGTAGTCCAGGGAGGTACGTCTCATGTCATTCATTCCAACATGGACAATGACAGAGTCATATTTGTACTTGTTGTGGAGTGACTTGAGTGCATGCGTTATATGGCAGATCCTGGCACCCGACAGGCAGCTGACTGTAATTTTCTCCTTGTTCAGCCTGGTGAGTGGAACATCAATGTGCCTGACTATAGAGTCACCTATGACTAAAGTGCTGAATACATTGTCTTGCCTTAGGGGCTGTTGTTGGGTTGTTGCACACTCTTGTTGTGAGCTATGTGTCACTTTGGTTGTGACTGGTGTTTGTTTGCATTTCAGCTTCGGAGGTCCTTGTTGCTTGGGCAGGTTAATGTTAAGGGCCTCCACATATGTGGGTTTAGTGTTGCTATGTGTGGATATTGATGGTGTGGGTTTTGAAGGGCTATGTGTTGTTTGAGGTCTAGTGCAGGTGTTAACTTTCTTCTCTTGACTGTCTAGCACAATCTTGGCTGGAGAGAGCTTTGCTTCCAGTTTGGCTATGTAAGTGCATTTCTCGCAGGTTGTAGTGTTGGGTGGTAGGAGGAGAGGGTTGTCTGTGTACATGAGGCAGTTGCTGCATTGCCCCAGTATGCCCAGATTCACCAGTTGGACAGGAGAAATCACCAGAAGCTGACCCTTGGACATACCTGTTTAGGTGCTTTTTTTGTATAGTATAAGAGCTGTTTTCCCTTATCTTTGCAAGGTACTTTGCAGTTATAGGCTGTTTAGTGCCTACGATTAATTTCTCCTTATTAACAAGGAGAGTTGAGTGCTTGTATCAGTTTAAGGCTTCCTAGTGCTTTCCAGCAGGTTCTAGAGCAAGTCCTAGTCACAGGGGTTCAAATTTTAGTAGAGAAACCAGGGAGTTCTAAGGGAAAATTTGAAGAGCAGACTTTCTGGCACCTGGAATAGTTTAACCATGGCCCCGCGGTGCTGCACAATGTGAAAAATGCACAAACACACGCTTTTGTAAGCCAGAAAATTGAAAGGGATAGAAATCAGCCCAAAATGGCTAATAAAATTACAATTTCAGAGCTGGAAACCAATCCTCTAGCGTTAGATAGGCACTACAATGCTCACCACTCCCACTGGTAAGCAGTAGGACTTCCCTCTACCACAGCAAGGTCTGGATAGCTCTGAACACAGAAAATAAAGTCCTGAAACTAGCAAAGCCTGAGATCTGGACTATACTAGCTAGGAAAGGCGGGAAACAAGCAAACAAGATAGTATTTTTTTTTGGATAAAACAGGCTAAACAATGCAATAATACAGTAAATAAACTCAGAAAAGGCTAACACACGAGTGTGTAGCCCTAAACAGTAAATGCAATTAAAGCTCTACAAAATTAGCAATTTAAAACTTTTTAAATGAAGCAAGGCAAGTGCACAACTGAAAAACAATTTAAGAGGCAGTAATACAGTAGAATAAGTAGCTAGTCTACATATACAGAAAATTATATATATATATATATATATATATATATATATATATATATATACAGAAAAGCAGCTAAAACACATAATTCAGATGCAGTGCAACCTAGAGCACTTGCGTTGTAGCAATATTAAGGCAAATACAGTTTTAATAAATGCACTAAAATATACTCTATAATTCAAAAAGAAATAAAAATGAAAACGGACTAGGTCAGCTAGACACGGACTGTTTATTTACGTAAGCACTTTCGGCCAGGTTATTTCCCAGCCTTCTTCAGACAAAATCTGTACTCAACACAGCTCCCAGTTTTTATAAGTAACAGAACTAATAACAACCAATTAAAACCAGATATTAGTTAATTATCCAATTTAGCCAAATTTTAAATTTAAAAGAGACATACAACACAAAAATGTATCAAAACAGTGATATACATCTACAAAATAATAACTCTATCAGCAAAGCTATTATTCTAATACTATCTGGTTTTAATTGGTTGTTATTAGTTCTGTTACTTATAAAAACTGGGAGCTGTGTTGAGTACAGATTTTGTCTGAAGAAGGCTGGGAAATAACCTGGCCGAAAGCGCTTACGTAAATAAACAGTCCGTGTCCAGCTGACCTAGTCCGTTTTCATTTTTATTTCTTTTTGGTTTAAAGTTTTTTTGTTTATACTCTATAATTCCAAAATGTTTGAGAAGCACAGTCAGAACACAAGGAGATTCGGGCAATATTTATTTTTTAAGAAAGGGAGAAAGGAGGAACAGAAGGAAAGAAACTAAGTGGGTTGGCCTTCTCAGATGTTCTCTCTGTATTAGGTAGAATGAGCTAATGACACTAGACTGGGAGGAGTGTCCAAGATCAAATTTAGAGTAGGGGCGGGCAACTGCATGGCCAGCAGGTATAAAGACAAGATACCAATGGGGTGGGAAGCTATTTCAGGCAGAAAACATTACAGAAATGTTTATCACAGCAGAAAACCAGCAGTGAGCCAGTAGCTATGATATACAGTACAAGTATGCAGTATACAATAAAATTGCTATAAATATCTAAAATAAGCAATAACTTCTACAAATAAGCAAAAAAACGGGCTACTTATTGCTATATATCACAGATCAGGTGCTCCTCCTCAGATAGCTCTGTGTGTAATGGCTGAAACACCCAAGTTAACTTCTTAAGTAACAGAAAGGTGAAACCTGAAACAGCTTTAAAAAAAGCTCAAAAGAACCAGTGAGGTGTTTTCTCCAAGCCGTAGACCTGGCAACCCGACTAGACAATGACCATAAACACTAAACTCTCACTGAAGTGGGAGGTGGTCTTTGCTAACTAAGATGACCTGGACAATGAGCTCAGAAAACAGCCTCTAACAAACAACTAGGCCCACAACACAATCAGGAATATGGAGAATATTACAGCTACTACCTAAACTATTTCAGGCAGAAAACACTACAGAAATGTTTATCACAGCAGAAAACCAGCAGTGAGCCAATAACTATGAAATTCAGTACAAGTATGCAGTATACAATAAAATTGCTATAAATATCTAGAATAAGCAATAACTACTACAAATAAGCAAAAAAAAAAAAAAAAACAGGCTACTTATTGCTATATAGCACAGATCAGGTGCTCCTGCTCAGATAGCTCTGTGTGTAATGGCTGAAACACTCAAGTTAACTTCTTAAGTAACAGAAAGTTGAAACCTGAAACAACTTTTAAAAAGCTCAAAAGAACCAATGAGGTGCTTTCTCCAAGCCGTAGACCTGGCAACCCAACTAGACAATGACCATAAACACTAAACTCTCACTGAATTGGTGGATGGTCTTTGCTAACTAAGATGGCCTGGACAATGAGCTCAGAAAATAGCCTCTAACAAACAACTAGGCCCACAACACAATCAGGAATATGGAGAATATTACAGCTACTACCTAAACTATTTCAGGCAGAAAACACTACAGAAATGTTTATCACAGCAGAAAACCAGCAGTGAGCCAATAACTATGAAATTCAGTACAAGTATGCAGTATACAATAAAATTGCTATAAATATCTAGAATAAGCAATAACTACTACAAATAAGCAAAAAAAAAAAAAAAAAAAAACAGGCTACTTATTGCTATATAGCACAGATCAGGTGCTCCTGCTCAGATAGCTCTGTGTGTAATGGCTGAAACACTCAAGTTAACTTCTTAAGTAACAGAAAGTTGAAACCTGAAACAACTTTAAAAAAGCTCAAAAGAACCAATGAGGTGCTTTCTCCAAGCCGTAGACCTGGCAACCCAACTAGACAATGACCATAAACACTAAACTCTCACTGAATTGGTGGATGGTCTTTGCTAACTAAGATGGCCTGGACAATGAGCTCAGAAAATAGCCTCTAACAACAGTCATCAAAAAGTGGAGAAAATATGGGACAAAAGTGATGCTGCAAAAGAACTGGACATCCCTCCAAAATTGATGAAAAGACAAGATGAGAGCTGGTCAGGGAGGCTGCCAAGAGACGTATAGCAACACTGAAGGAGCTGTAGGAATTTATGACAAGTACTGGTTGTGTACTACATGTGACAGCAATCTCCAGTTTTCTCCATATGTCTGGACTATGGGGTAGGGTTGCAAGACGGAAGCCTTTTCTTACACAGAAAAACATCCAGGCCTGGTTAAAATTTGCAGAACAATACATCAATTCTCCCAAAAGCATGTGAGAAAATGTGTTATTGTCTGATGAGACCAAGGTTGAACTTTCTGGCCACAATTCCAAAAGGTACGTTTGGTACAAAAATAACACTTTACATCACCAAAAGAACACCATCCCCATCGTGCAGTATGGTGGTGGCAGCATCATGCTTTTGGGGTTGCTTTTATTTAACTGGAACTGGGGCTTTAGTCAAGGTAGAGGAAATTATTAACATTTCTAAATACCAGATACCAGTCACTTTTGGCCTAAAACCTTCAGACATCTGCTAGAAAGCTGAAGATGAAGAGGAATTTCATCTTTCAACATGACAATGATCCCAAGAATACATCCAAATCAACAAAAGAATGGCTTTACCAGAAGAAAATTAAAGTTTAGGAATGGCCCAGCCAGATCCCAGACCTAAATCCAATAGATAATCTGTGGGGTGAACTGAAGCGGGCTGTGCACTAGAGATGCCCTCGCAATATGACAGATTTGGAGTGCTTTTGCAAGGACGAGTTGGCAAATATTGCCAAGTCAAGATGTGCCATGCTAATAGACTCCTACCCAAGAAGACTGAATGCTGTAATGAAATCTAAAGGTGCTTCAACAAAGTTTTAATTTAAGGGTGTGCACAAGCAACAAAGTGTGCAAGTGTATTGTATGATTTTTATTTTTTATATTTTTTCCCCTAACAGATTTGTTTTTCAATTGAATTGTACAGGTTATAGGTCACATTAAAGGTGGGAAACGTTTTGAAATGATTTATTGTGGTCTCATTTTTATATTACAAAACCTGATATTTTAACAGGGGGGTGTAAACTTTTTATATCCACTGTGTGTGTGTTTATGTATATATATATATATATATATATATATATATATATAGGAAAAGGGTATATTCTGAGACAACACAATCTCAGATGCATTGTAGACTTTTCCACATTCATAATTACAGTCTGAGGATTGCAAACACAGCCTTCACAATTACAAAAAGCTCTTGTTGTTTGTGGATCCTGTTGAAGTTCCAGAATTCCATGCATGCAAGAATGTTTCTGCTTAACTAGGAACCATGCTGTTACTGTATTCTTTGCATGCTGTTACTGTATTCTTTGCATGCTGTTACTGTATTCTTTGCATGCTGTTACTATATTCTTTGCATGCTGTTACTGTATTCTTTGCATGCTGTTACTGTATTCTTTGCTGAGTGTAAAGTCAATATTTTCATACTTGCCAAGTTTTGCTCCATGATCTTTGTTTTGCACAGGTTAAAATAATTTATTGTGCAGTTTCTGTTTGCATGCTGGCTGTGATTCCTTTTCTCACATAGTGTTGACATTTCTCCACACCTGTGTTACCACAGTGATAGTATGTGTGTCCATGGGGGGGTTGCCCCCAGCAAAAACTTTTTTTTTTATCAAGTTTTGTTGAAATGAAGCTTTGACAAGCTTGTTTTATTCAGTTGAAGCTTCAAGGATGCAGCATTCAATGAAGCACAGGAAAGAAACCATGTGGGTGACCTCTGATCTTCCTCAATAGTATGGCACAAGGGCAGTATGGACATTTTGTTTAAACAAAAAACATCAAAACATCTTTATTAAATTTTCATGTATGATATAAGCAGTCTTATATTTACATACATGAAAATAAACCATAATGGCACAATCTCAGTTGCAAACATTATACCTTACAAACTATGCCAACACAACTGTAGCTGCAAACATTATACATTACTTTTAATACAGTCAGTCACTGTCAGTCAGCCATTACATAGTTCATTCATATCCTGCCTTCTTTTAAACCTCGTTCCTCCTCTGCATGTATTGATCCCATATTTCCCATGTTATCCTATGTGATTTGCTCCTACCCTTTTCTAAAGATCCCAGTTCCAGTTGTTTTATCTCTGTTACTATCTTCATTACTTTTAGTAAACTTGGTTTAGACGTTGATTTCCATTTTCTAATAATGGCTTTTTTGGCAGCCATCATAATTAGACTCAGCAAGGCCTTACTCTAGGCAATTCCAATTCTGTATCATAGCTCAAAAAAATCAATTCCCTAGTTACTCCAATTTGCTCACCCAGCATCTCCGACAGTGCAGACTGCAGGGAATCTTTAAAGTTCGCCAACTCATTATACTCCCAGAAAATATGTTCCCAGTTACATCTTTCTTCCCCATCACACCTCCAACATTTGCTGTCTACCTGAGGAAAAAATTCTTTGGAGTCTGCTTGAGGTATAAAAATACCTATGTAAACACTTCCAGGCAAAAATCCTAAATCTTCTAGATATTGTTGCATATTTGGGGACATACATATATCCCTACATTGTTTCTTTGTGAATTACTTATCCAATCTCTCTTCCCAATCCTTCCTAACCTCCTCTGATTGATTCTTATAGTTATCATGCAATATTTTATATGCTCTACTAATTATTCCCTTCTTAAGAGCAACTAATGTTCTAGATTCTACCAAAACTCTACCAGCACTGGTATTTTGTTTAGGACCCCACTTTTTCTTTCTCTTTGCCTATACTCTGATATCAATCCTTGATATGGAAGACAATCTCTAACCTGCAGTCTGAATAAGTTCTTGGTGTCTTCTTATTCAATTACCTTTCCTTCTCTAGTTATTTACTCCCAACACCTTGGTTCCTTTGCCAATTTTCTCTAATATAGTCCTGTCCCCTCTCGCCTATTGTCTGTGTCCCTAATTGCAGTCATCCCTATTGGCAGAATCTCTTTTCTCCATTCCTATATTGGCTAAGTTCTTAGAATACCTTCTGCTACTTTATGAATATAATATTCTGTATGATTATTATTGTTCTCCTTCAAGGTTTGCATCCAACATCCCAGTCTCTTCCTGTTACTTGAACTACTGCCCTGTTTCATCATCTCTTTCCATTCTGAATTATAGTTTTCTGCTTGTGCTATGTACAGGAGCCTTAACTGTGTTGCTCTGAAATAGCCCTTCAACTTGGGTAACCAAATCAGCCCTGTTCTACTGGAAGAATAAGCTTAACCCACTTGACTCTTGCCATCTTCCCCTCCATTATATTCCAAACTTCCACAGGAATGCCATATATTAGTAATTGTTCGAAAGGCATTTGTATGATCACGCTATTTTGCGACTTTAAATACCGAAGCACAACATGTCGCAAAAAATGTTGAAAATAGTAATCTGGAAAACCAGATTCGACCATTTTTGAACTGCAGCACGACAGTAAATGTCAGGAAACATTTCCAAATGTCTCCAAACATCATTATGCAGGGGCACAAGCCCCCTGCACCCCACCCCCGCTACTTTAATATACAAATTCCGAGATCACACTACAGTAAGAGAAAGGGTTCATTTCCCAATCCCCGCTATAGTGAAATCTGCACCTGGAATGCTGAATTCAAATGAGCAAATGCCAATGTGTATTCGCTCATTTGGATTCGCAACAGTGGCAGTCGACATTTGTCAAATCTGGAGGCTGTACTTTCGCACTTTGTTGCATCATACAACTTCCTTACGGTGAAATTAAGGCATACCTTAGGGCATTCACCCCGGGATCACGTCAGTCGCCCTGCTAGACAGGGATCCAGGGAAGTAAATACTGTGGGAAGGAATAGCCAGGGAATTGTTATGGCTAGGCTTGTATAGGCCCTAAGGCTGATAGCCTAGTACCAACCTATGAACCTATGAACCATTGAGCCTCCTCTATGTCTAATCTTGGCATATCTAATTCTTCCAAAATTTTTTCCATTTGTATATTTCTTAATTTCCATATTTGTCTGCTTTATACAGACTTTTATAGAATTTTTTAAATGTTTCTAATACTTCTACAGAATCCCTTGTTATCTTCCTTGTTACAGGCTACATAAGCTTGGTGATAGCCCTTTTTATTTTCTTTTGCCAGAGTCTTTGTGCTGAAAGGTTTTTGTGGTCTAGAGTTAAAAAACAGTTGCTTAACAGCAGTCTTTTTAAACCCGTGCACATTATTGATGTAATTCCTAATTTTCTGTTTAGCGTTCTGCAGTTGCTCCTCTTCTTGTTCTGTGAGATTTCCCGTTTTGCAATACATTTGTTAGTCCTGCTAAGTAATTATTGTTACTTCTTAACCATATCTCCATTTCTTTTATTTCCACCCTATTTTTAAATTTCACTTTCATTTTATCCCACTCCACAGCTATACTTTCAGAAGAAATTTCTATCTTCTCTAATATCTCCTGAATAATTTCCACTGCTCATTCCTTAAATTCCTCTCTTTTCAACAAATAGGTGGAAAGCGCCATTATCTCATTTTTATTTCATTACCCTGTGTTTTTATTTTAGTTATTATTTGCACATGATCTGAAATAGTTATTGGGTGCATATCAGGACCTTGAATTAAATGCACATGCTCCTGTGAAATGTAAATTCTGACTAGCCTAGCCCAGTTTTTGTATCTCTGGGAATAATATGTAAATTCAGTTCAAACTCCCCATACTGAATTCACATCTTACATGCGAAATATTTTCATAAATTTCTTTAAAAATCTACCCTCCTTTGTTATAGTTTCCCTTCTGCCACCACAGACACATCTTCACTGTTGTAAATCAAATTCCAGTCCCCACCTATAACTAATATTCCTTGCTGAAAGTCATGTCTGGAACTTTACTGCTTCTTGCTGAACAACTGCAGTAGTACTGTCAGTCTGTCTTTCTTTCTCACCTTTTGTAGCTGATTTTCCTCCAGGTCCTTTATATTTCTTTTTTTTCCCTCACATCCACTTACTCACATCCTCACATCTACATCCACTTACTAGCCAGTTGCTGAAATGTACCCAGAAATCTAGGTCCACTGGCCTTCTTTGCTAAGTTTCTGCTTTCAAACTGTGAGAGCCAGAATTAAGCTGTTACTCAATGTGCAGCCATATTGGAACTCCAGGCAGTATGTCATTGTAGCATTTTGTAATACTAAAATGGTCTGTGGCTTCTTTAAGCCACTGCATTTCCTTTGTCCCGTCTAGTTTATTCCAAGATATATAAATATCAGTAGCTAGTTATACTTGGTTGGATTCTGTTTTTACAAGCTGCTAGAAACTGAGATATATTCTTAAATGCAACCTGAACTATACACTTTTGCTGCATTTTTTGTAATAATAGAGAGTTGCCACTTTTATTCATTTCAGGGTATATCCTATTCTTGGTGGTGAGACAAACTGTAAAGATTAGAAAATTGTACAAGAAAGGCATGTGAACCTCAGAGTCAAGCCTGGGAAGGTTACTGTGAGGTATTATTATTATTATTATTATTATTATTATTATTATTATTTGCTGCCAATAGTATATAATCATCATTGCTTTAAATGACCTCTAGCAAAAATGTTAGGATTTTCATGGAAAACTTCCATTGCATGGGGCTCACCGTTGCCTTGATCTGCTCTAGCAATATTTTTTTAAGGGCTATGTGAATCATTCTGCATGGCTTCTGGTTAACAGGTACACTATCCGGCTCTTCTGTTGCCTTACCAGAAACATGGAAGACAGTCCATATTCTCATGCTATGCAGCTAAAGCTTCTGCAGTAACTGTAGGCAGTCCTCTGCTTTTTTGACTTGTCAGAATGATTAGTAAGTTTGTGTTCTGACAGCTTATAAATTATCATCAGTTCTATTGATTTTGTGTCATATTTTGCATGCATTCATGCCTTAACTGAGTACAATAACTACTACATTACTTGTTGCAGATACAAGTATGAAAGGTATGGATCATAGGATCATACGAGGTTACTAGACTATTAGCTCTGAGGCCCTTATAAGCCTAGCCAAGAGTTTAGCTCATGTTTAAATAAGTCAGCACCCAAAGCCCCTGTCCAGCAGGGACACAGGTGGACTCCCAGGAGTGTTTTTTTTGTTTCCCATCCAGTTATCCAGGTTGTGCTTAAAAACGGATAATGAGGTACTCTGCTTGATGTGGAGCGGGAGTCTATTCAACAGATGGGAGAGTCTTTGGGAAACAAATCTGTCCCACCAACAAGTCCTAGTGATATCACAGACTAGGTTGAGGTTGCGCGCATGAGTTGCTCAAGTGGAGCTTGACTTGCGTATATGGAGCAGTCCCATCAAGGCGGGGTCTGAGATTGCTTTATATGCCAGATAGAGGTCACCTCAGAGGAGTCTGTATGAAACTGAGTAGAAGGATAGGGCTTTTAGTCTATCTGTATAGGGTAGATGTTTGAGGCCTTGGATTCTCCTGGTGAGGAACCTCTATGGTTTCTCTAGCTGCTGCATGTGCTTTGCAAGGTACATACCAAAGGGAGTGATGTATTCAATAAACTGGCTTTATAAGGGAAGAATACAGGGATGTTATGACCTCTTTGTCCCTGGATGATATACCCTTACTTATGAGGTGGGACATGTAGAAAACGTTCCATACAATGGGAGCAACATTGTGGTCAAAAGTCAAGTTGCTATCAACCTGGGTGCCCAAATCCCTCACTACTGATTGCATACTTAGGACATTGTTATAAATGTGATAATATGTGGGGACGTTACTCTCCCCAAAGGGGATGATGATTCATTTTTTGGCATTCAGCTTGAGACCATGTTTCTGGCACCAGTCATTTGTTTGGGTGAGATCCTCTTGGAGGATGTCCACATCACTTGGGGAATTGATGACTGCGCCCAGCTTGCAGTCATCTGCAAACTTGATCAGCCATAGCCCACTGGTTTTTGCCTGCACCTCACAGAAGTATATCCCAATTAATAGAGGGCACAAGACCAATCCCTGGGGTACATCACTCGTTACGGATCTACTACTTGAGGAGGCTTCCCTTATTTTGATTAGGTGGGTTCTATCAGTGAGCCAGTTTGCTACCCATCTGGTAACATATGGATTGATGCCTAGTTGAGAGAGTTTAACTACTGTGCCCGAGTGGGGAATAATGTCAAAGGGTTTGGCCAGGTCAAGGTAGATGGTGTGCACCATCTTCCCCTCGTCCATGGCTTTGGTGACTGTCTCAAAGACGTCGACCAGATTTAACAGACATGACCTCCCCTTGACAAAGCTAAACTGTGTGGGGTGTATGGAGAACAGTTCTCCTAACCAATACTGTAATTTGTTGCGCTAGCAAACCTTTACTTCTTTTATTAGCCATTTGTTGGTAGTGTCCAAACTTGAAGACACTGGATTTGCTCATAGAGCCATTATCTAGTTGTGGTTATACCTCAAGTGTAGATGATTCAGAATTTGAATTAAGCAGTGTCTTTCAACAGAGGATACGATCATCTTGGACATTCCTCAGTGTATGGTCCTTAGACCACCCGCTCCTGTTTTCTGTATTCTCTAATCTTTCTTGGGATGTTCTTGTTGCCATTTTTCTGTTGTAAATGGACTTTCTGGTACTGCTACACTTTTGTTTATCCAGCTTCTTCTTTGAAGGCATCCTTAGAAATAATGGAAGCAGAATGTGGTGGTCATTTGGATATATAGACTCTAAGTAAATTAAAAAAAAATTGTATATTATTTGAGACCCCTTCCAAAATTACTTATGTATACCAAGTTTAGATCATACTAATCGTCAGAGTGTACAGATTTGATAGCTTGATAGAGTCAATTATTTCAAGTAATTTAGCATTTATCTTGGAAATAAAGATAGTAGAAAAAACTGGTAAAAATGCCTTTAAAGAGCTGAGTGCTTACAGGAAGAACATTTGCTTTTGTGATCCTGGGGTCAGAATGAAACAGATGAATTACTTTCTTAGTTAGTCTATGCACTGCCCCTTGGAGTGACACATCTGCCTGATATTCTAGTGCTTCCAAAATATTTTAGAAAAAATACATGCTCATTTTACCTTCAGGGCCACTTTTGCCTCCTCTGCAGGTTTTAGTGGTTCCCTATCAAAGGATTTAATAATGATGCCTGGAGTATGCTTAACTGCAGACAACTCCTATCTCTCACCTGCTGATAAGTCATAAGAAACTGGTCTGCTGATACCCCTGAGTCTCCAGAGATGCTTGAAATACTATGAGCCAGAACAAGAACCAGAATCAGAATCACTTTTTGTGACAGGGGACATTCCCTGCTTGGCACCAGAATTACCCTTAGTGACAGGGCACATTATCCTGCTTTGCAACAGAACAACCCTAATGACAGGGCACATTCTCCTAAATTGCACCAGAACAACCCTAATGCAGGGCACATTCTCCTGAATTGCACCAGAACTACCTTAGTCACAAGGAACATTGTCCTGCTTTGCACCGGAATTACTTTTGGTGACAGGGCACATTATTTTGCTTTACATCAGAACTACCTATTGGGTCAGGGCACCACTCTGCTTCTTTTTACCAGAACTACCCTTGCTGACAGGGCACATTATCCCACTTTGCAACAGAACAACTTTGGTGGCAGGGCATGTTCTTCTGCTTTGCACCGGAACAACCTTTGATGACAGGACACGTGCTTCTGCTTTGCCCATGACTGTATAGTAGCTTGTCTGAAGATTAGGAACTTGAAACTGTCCTCTTAGTACTTACAAACAAAACTTGCAACCATTTCAAGGAAATTACCAACTGAATATGTTTAGCTACTTCTTAAGTATACTTCAGACATCTAATATGTGCTGCTGTATGTGTGCTCACAACACAAGTCTACATACCAGTGACCCTTAGATGAAAAATGATTGACAAACTTGGCAGTATTGTTTGCTACCTAAACAAATTTGTATTTTAAATTACTTATTTGCTGTTCCTTCAGTTGCTTTTTGGGCAAAGTTTAAACATTAAACAGCTTAATGTAGTTGCTCCTTGTCAAACAGTATCCTTGTTTTTATGCTATGCTTTGACTATTCATATTAATTATCATCACCTTATTTCGGCTGAATGTGATTGTTCAGATTTATTTTACTTGTTGAGTAGGCCATGACTGGTGTTCTTGACCTTTTGTCTAATGGCCGTGGTTGTAACTGAAAAGAGCACAGTTTGATCAGCTTACTTATCTAATCACTATATGATGAAACTTTTTGAGATTAAAGGGCTTGTAGCTCTCTTCCTCTGCCTTGCCCTCACTTGTAAAGTGGAATCGCAGCTGTTCCTTGCAATCCTTTGTTACGAAATGGCCGTCCATGAAGTAGTAAAGGCCATCTGTGTGTGACATTATTAGGCCTTTCCTTAATTAAGAATTCTGCAATGTATCACTTAAGATCATATTGCTTTGTTCATCTTCAACATTCTTACAGGCTTTTTTTTTTCTGTGAGTTGATAGCTTTCATTCCCCTGTCTCGAATGTTCCTTTTCCTTCTTTTAGATCTTCTTTTAAAGATAATGAATAGAAAGAACTATTCAGTACTTGTGTCTTTTTTGTCACTTTTTTCTCACATTCCATTCCTTATACCAAACCTTCCTCCATAACTCCCAACCTCTTAGCACAATATATCTGGACAAATCAAAATAATGGGGGCACAAAGGCCCTAAATCAAGGACAGACAGATTTTAATTATTGCTCTTAGAAACTTAGAAAGTTTGTCAGAATAACAGGTTTTGCAGTACATGCATTTTTGAAGGATATGAAGTCTGAAACTCAAATATATTTAATTATTTAGTGACTTAAATCTGTTAAGATTTGCCAGAAAGTCACATATTTTATGAGGAACACTCCAAAAATATGAGGCAAAATTCGGAACATTCTGCAAAAATTTGAAGAGTTGAGAGGTATGCCTTATTGTGCTTTTGATGCTTTTTCTATACTGTGTAATAAACAATAAAAGGCTTTTTTTGCACCTGCCAGCATAATTTTATTATGTTTTTTCTCAGTGTGATTGTCTGTTATCATGACTGCTGTTCCTTCCATCTTATCTGATAGTCTCTGTTCTTCATCTTCATTGTTTTATTTATTTGTGCCCTGTTATCTTTAACATTTCCATTTGTTTTTCTAAATGCCATCTTTATTTGCAACATAATTTCTGTTATATGGCAAAAATACATATGCATTCCAGTCACATGTTCAAGTAACTGCCTTTCAATGAAACCCTAAACAATATGGTATAATTAACAGATTGTTCCAAGAATCCACCCTTTTTTGGAAGACTTATAGATCTAAATCTAATAACTTTGTATACAGTGTAATAATGCAACCATTTAAAGCATAAACCCACCGCTATGATTTTTCAGTTTTAGCACAACTATACAGATTCCACTTTCTTAAATAGTATTTTACACTACTCAGTCTTCATTAGGACATAAATGCTATTCCCTCCCTACTATGGCCCTATAAATGCATTTTAATCCACCTCTCTAATACTGTGTCCATTATTTCGCCTGTGCACATTTAGAATCATTGTTTATTAACTGCCAGCAAACTACTTAAATATTTGTATCTTATAATAAAGCCTACTTTTGCAGTGAAATCCCAAACTTTTATTTGGTCTCCTATGTAATTTACCTGTTAAACAGCATAACTGTGTCACAACTCTGTGGTGTCCCTAAACAGGCTGTATGGCTAATTTTGAATACGCCACTAACTGGCCCAAACATAGCTCCCTACTGATAATTTGCACTGCTTATTGTGTTATGCTTGGCTGTAACCAAAAGTAAAAGGAAATAAATGTGTTGAGCAACAATTTATACCTTTTTCAGAGTGCACCGGAAACTTCAGATTGCATAAACCTTTCAGATTTCTTCCATCAGTAATTTAACCTGTGGCACTGACCAGGGATGTCGGGAGGCATACGCACTGTACTGATTTCAGTACAACTTCTTTAGAAGAGGGGGTAGCTTTTTTAATTAAAAAAAATTACATATTTTTCTTTTTTAAACAGTGTTAGCTCCTTTAAATATGCTGACTCCTTTAAGTTACATTTCATACCAGCCAATTGGAATTGAGCTCACATCATCATGTCATGTCTGGCTGACTGGCTTATGTGATTATCATTGTGGTGAAGGAAATCAGGTGAACAGATTATCAGGTAAGGGGTGTGTGTGGTGAAGGCAATTGGTTGAATGGATTATCAGGTAAGGGGTGTGTGGTGAAGGCAATCAGGTGAATGGATTATCAGGTAAAGGGTGTAGGCAATCAGGTGAACAGATTATCAGGTAAGGGGTGTGTGTGGTGATGGCAATTAGGTGAATGGATTATCAGGTAAGGGGGGTGTGTGACAATGCCCCCCACATAATACACCTGCTGGCTATAGGTGTTCAGGCTCAAACCCTGTACCTTTGCTTTAGGGTAAGAAGAGCCTAAAGTCCCTACCCACCACCATTTCTGAACTTTGCTCAGATTTGCTTTTCTCATGGTTGTAAGCTATGGTGAGAACTGAGAACTGAAGTTGTATCTCCCCCCATTATTGTTTTTGTTGTTTGTCCAGGTTTTTTGTACTAAGGTGTGAAGTGAGAACTGAATTTGTATTCCCTCATTATTGGCTTTGTATGTCCAGGTTTTTTGTGCTAAGAGGTTGAGAGCTATCTAAATGATAGCCATTAAGTTTCAGTCTTCCTATTTTTCAAACTGCTGATTTAGCATAGTGGTATGTTGCACTGACTGTAGTGCATATGGTTCTGGGTTCAAGACATGCATGGTGGTAACATAACATTTTATTCTAGCAACTTTCCAAAATTATACAAGCAGTGTTTAAAATGTGTCCCTGGTTTTTGGGCTTTTGTCCCCCCCCCCCAATAAATGTTGGCTTTTTCCAGATTTCATGTGCTGCAAAGTTCTGAGATACAGCTGAGTGTCGAGTACATTTTACAAGGAGCTGAGAGCTGCAGGGGAACTAAAGTTAAGTGCTGCTTATGCTGAGTCTGCTTGTACTGTTAATAGCACAACAGGTAATGTACTTGCTTTTGATGCAGAAGGCTGTGGGTTCTTCTCCCACAGTAGGTAGATGCATTGCTGATATTGTACTGTGTTGTAAAGGGGGGTGGATGCTGTAGTCCTTTTTGGTGACGATATCTAGTAGTATCTATGAACCTGTTATCAGTTTGCCATCCATTCCCTATTGCAATATTACTAGCGTATCATTTTTTTAATGCAACATAGGCAATTTATTCCTCAAGGGCAACAGGTACTTTATTTGTAGATGAAACCATGAAATATAAAATTGTTTGCTAGCAGCAGCCTCTTCATTAGTTACAGACTTCTTTAATGTGGAATTATGTAGATGGCTTTTACTAGTTCAGAGATTGTGCATATTTACTGATACTGGTGGACTGTAGAAGTTTGAGTAGACTTTTATGATGGAAATGTTCTGAATTGGGCTGTTTTGTCATTATTGGTGCATGCATTTTGTTTCATTGTTTACTGGAAAAATGTTCAAAACAATAAATTTAAAACGCTGTCTAACAACTATGCTGTATTGTACAATGAATATAATTTAATACAATCAGGAAGGTGTATCAAAGAGCACGTGTATGTTTCATGTGCAAGGGGCCTATGATTTGAAAACAGCCCAAAGTTAATCTTTATCTGCCACTGGCAAAATGTATTTTCTTTGAATGTAGGTTTCAATGCTGTTTCAATGAATGTGAGTTTCAAGGGCGGAGAAGTTTTAATGCTAAGTCTAGTTTCATTGTGAAACTGCATTGCTTTGTTTATCAGATATTTATTGGTATTTGTGCTGTAAAATGCAAACTAAACCTTTTCTGGCAAATCATTTAGGAATGAAGTCATTAAATAATGACCGACGTTAAGTTTCAGACGTCATAATCTTCAGAAAAATGCATGCTAAAGCAAGACCTGTCATTCTATCAACTGTCTTAAGTTTATACAAGATCAATTTTTAGTACTGTTTATATGTTCCCCCAATATATTTGGCCTTGTCCAGATTTCCTGCATTAAGAGTTTGAGAGGTATGTGCAAATAAATTGCTCTATAGAATTAGGAATATCCAAACCTCTCAACTGTCCCCAATTTTGGCTCAAAATGTTGCTCTCCCCCTAATAATCCCTCCGCAAAATAGCAATTTTGGAAGAAAACGTGGAGGGTTTACTTTTATAAATAACTGTAATGATCAGAGTTATACATTACTTTTATTTCAGAAATGCATGTAGATTCTCTAATTTTGTCAGCTGCTCAAGTTAACAGTGCTCATATTAAAATGGTGTCCCTTCTTTGACAGGTTCCCAGCTGTATTGTCTGGCAATTTTATATTTTTGCATCACATTTTTGGTCCATTTTTCATAAAATTGCAGTTTTCTGGCAAATCATTAAAGACTGAAGTTAGAAAATAATGGCAGACATTTGAGTTTCAGATTTCATACCTTTCAGAAAATTCGTACTAATGCAAGACCTACTACTATTCTATTATCTTTTTAAGTTTATAAGAGCAATATTTAAAAAAAGTCCTTATTTTTGGGCCTTTGCCTCAGTTTTATTTATGGGTTTGTTGCTGTAAGAGGTTGAGAGGTATCTGTGTGTGTGTGTGTGTGTGTGTGTGTGTGTGTGTGTGTGAGAGGTAGGTAGGTAGCATACCTCTCAACTGTCCAAATTTTGCAGAATGTCCAGATTTTTGCCCCATATTTTTTGTCTCTTCTTCATAAATTTTGTGATTTTTTAGAACTTCATTGAAGGCTGAAGTTGCTAAATAATGACAGACATTTGAGTTTCAGACTTCATGTCCTTTAGAAAAATTCATACTAGCACAAATCCTATTATTCTAGCAACTTTCTCATACTAGCACAAATCCTGTTATTCTAGCAACTTTCTAAGTTCACGAGAGCATTATTTAATATCTGTCCCTGTTTATTTTAGGCTTTGTCCATATTTCTTGCACTAAGAGGTAGGTAGGGGTGTTTATGTGAATGAAACACACTAGTTAGGGGTAGCAGGTGGTTAGTAATTTACTCAAGCTCAAAACCTGTACCTTAGTTACAGAAAACAAAAGCATGAATCCTCTACCCCAACTACCATGCTGCATTTTTCAAAGAACTGACTTTACAGTTCATTTTCAATTCAAGGAACCGAGTTTGAGTGAGTCTGTATTATATTACTGAAGAGGCATTACAGTGAATGCCTCTTCATCGACACTAAAAGAGTGAACCATGAATTACGAGACTGGCCGTAGCTTGGCTGGGGAGGGAGATAGCTGTTTGAGAGCTGTGAGTACAAATTTGAAAATCCTAGCTACACCCCTGGCACTGACTAACAAATGCTAAGCATCCTTTTTGCTTCTCCAGCTAGGTAACACTTCTTACAGCTCTGTTTCAGAGTAACCATAGAGAGTAACAGCCACTATACTACTTTCTGTTTCCGATGTAATTCAGGATTTATTTTCAGAGTCTGCAGTCAGTTGGCATGCTCCACTGCTGATCAGCGAACAGTGCAGAGGTTACAAAGCGAAGGCTCAATGGCACATACAGAGTAATCCAAAAACAGAGTCAGAACCTTCCAACACCAATACGAAGTTTACAATATACACTTTATTACATGGACTTGCAAAGCTTTCGGGTAGAAACACCCTTTTCCAATCCATATACTATCAATTATTTACGTCATTCTTAATATATTTATTTATTTTGCATTTATTTTATATTTGCTGACCATGATAGTCCGACTGGATATATGTCCATTTTCAGCGGAGGCCCAGGGAGAAAAGCTCCACATACCAAAAAAGAGACAGTACACACATCACTGAGTGATAAACTCAGGCAGACATGTTTAGAAAAACATAGACAAAGAATACAGGCAGATATCAATATACACAATGTGCAGACTTACATCTGATTGGCAGAGACATATCAGAAAGTGTGAACATAGAATACAATCAGATTTCATAATTCACAATGCTTAGACATTCAAATGCTATGAGGCATAGATACTTGGCTAAACAGCAGGTTGGGTAGCAAGACATGTATTAGTGAAGTTGTTAGTCAGGTTTAGAACAAGAGCACAGCCAATGAGATGCGAGGTATTTTTTGAGTTCTCTTTTAAATAGGGGTAGTGAGGTTTCCTTGGTAATGGTAGTAGGGAGTAGATTCCAGATTTTACTGGTTGAGTTGGCAAATATAGCATCACCTGCAGGGTTGTTGGATTTTTGGGTCAGAATCAATAGTTTATCCGCTGAGCGTAATGGCCTGGGGGCACTATGAGAGATGAGAATATTTTTGATGGCAGGGGTGTTATCAGGTTGATGGAGTATTTTATACGCTACTATAAGCTGGTTGAACTGTAGAAGGGTAGGATACTCTAGCCATCCCATCATATACCATCAGGAGTCATAGGATTATAGGAGATTACTAGGCTGTCGACTTGGAGGTAATTTTAAGCCTAGCCGTTTCAACCCAGTGTAATACCGTAGAGGCACTAGTCAATAAACAAGATTGCATTTAGTGATGACCGCCCATATCCAGGAGGGCTGTGGGTGCTATCCCTGGTAAGAATTTATGTTTCCCCATCCACTCATCCAGGTTTCTCTTGAACAGTGTCATAGGGGTGCTCTATTCCACATGAATTGATAGCCTGTTTCAAAGACGTGGCAGTCACTGGGAGATAAATCTGTTCCTCCGGCATGTCCTATTTAAGTCACAGGCCATATTTAGGTCCCTGGAATGGGTAGTCCTAGTCCTGTTTGATTTACAGATATGCAATAAGTTCATTAGGTTTGGGTGTTGCTCTGTAGGCCAGACATAAGTCTTCCCTAAGAAGTCTATACAATACAGAGTATAGTGACAGGGATTTTAGTCAGGCCATGTAAGACACATGCTGAAGGCCCTTGATCTTCTTTGTTAGAAACCTCTGAGGTCTCTCTAATTGCTGTAGGTGCTTAGTACGGTACATACCAAATGGGGCATTATAATCAATTAAGGGCCGGATACGTGCTGAGTACAGGGGGGTTATAACTTCTTTTGCTTTTGAGGCAATGCCTTTACTAATCAGGTGAGCTATGTGGAAAGCTTTCCTTACAATGATAGACACGTGGTGGTCAAAGTTAGGGACGTAGTCAACTTGTGATCCCAGGTCCCTTACCACCGCATGGGTACTTTGGGTACTGTTATTGATTTGATAGTGTGAAGGGACATTGTGTCTAAGGGAATGATGATGCATTTCTTTGCATTCAGTTCGAGACTGTGACTAATACACCAGTAGCTGGTCTGTGTGAGACCATCCTGGAGTATATTGAAATAATTTGGGGATTCAATGATTGAACCTAGTTTGCAGTCATCTACAAACTTGGTCAGCCACAACCCCTTAGTTTTGACCTGAACTTCTGAGAAATATATGCCAAACAGTAGGGAGCCCAGCACTCACCCCTGTGACACCACACTGGTAACAGGTCTGCTGGGTGATGTGGAGTCACCCACTTTGATATTGTGTGTCTGGTTTGTGAGCCAGCTGGCAACCCATCTTACAATGAAGGGGTTTACATTCAGTTTGCTAAGTTTAATGGTAATGCCTGAATGTGGGATTGTGTCTAAAGCCTTTGCCAAGTTGAGGTATGCTGTGTGCACAGATCTGACCTCATCAATGGCCTTGATCATGCTTTCAAAGGAATCCACCAGATTTAACAGGCAGGCTTTGCTCTTCACAAAGCTGAATTGGGTAGGATCCAGAGTCTGTAACCAAGTTACTCTGTACAAACTTGTTGATTAAGTGAAGTCTAATATGTATTTTAAGTAACCTATAAAGAGACACAAAAATATATATGAGCTTGTTGAATGTTGGGGCTGGAAACTTGGAAAGTGACCTACATATATATATTGTATAACCTCTATCTATAATTATACTAATAGTGGAATGGTTTTAATATTTAAATATGTAACAGTTTCTCTGCATTGTATTTCTCTATTGTATTTCATATTGTATTGTGCTGTTCTGTCTTATTGTGTTCAGTATGGAGCTTTTCTCCCCAGGCCTCCGATGAAAATTGACATAAATCCGGTTGGACTTTCCTGGTCAACAAATGTAAAATAAATAAAATAAATACATTTGTAGGTCACCTATGTCTTTATTTATGAGGTCCATAATGATGCATTCCATGGCCTTACAGATTAGGCTGGGCAGGCTTATTAGTCTGTAATTCCCTGGGTCTTTTGCTAGGCCACCTTTGTGGAGGGGAATAACTGTAGCTGTTCTCCATTCTGTAGGAACAAAGCCTGTGGTTAGGCTATGATTGAAAAGGGTACTTAGTGGCAATACTAGTTCATGTCTTAGCCTGTTTAGAAGACAGCCTGGGATGTCATCTGGTCCCATGTAGGCTGTGTTCTTTGTCTTGGACAGGGTTTGAGGCCTTGCTCTTCAGCTATGTAAGGTGGAGGGGAGTTTGGGGGAGGGTTTGTTGTAAGTTAGGAGGGGATAACAGAGTGAAATTTTCACCAAACCTATCTGCTAGCAGGTTTGCTATCTCTGTGGGGTCAGTGTGTGATACTGTTGGCCACCAGTTCTGCACATGCTTGGGTCCTACCCTTAAGATTATGTATATAGCTGTAAAAGGCCTTATGGTTATCCTTGGCAGTATTTGCTAGGTTTCTCTCAAAGAGCTCTTGGATGATTTGGCAAATTGTCTTATTTGCCTGTTAAGGCTGAGGAGGGTGCTTTTCCATTGTTGGGTGCTTGTCTTTGTTTTTGTGGACAGCAACATTTTGCATTTATTGTAGAGCTTTCTGATGCTGGAAGTCCACCATGGCAGCTTGATTTTACTTGGGGTACTGGCTTTGATTCTATCTGATACAGCCGAGTTTATACACTTATGTAAGTGATTGTACATGGCTTTAGTGTAAGCTTTGGTGTAGTTACCGCTTTCAGCTTGGGCTGGGGCTTGGAATTCATGTATACCTTCACCTAGGAGGGTATAGTTTGCCTTGTTGAAGTTTTTTAGTCTGATTTCACTTTTTGTGAGTTCTGGGGTTAGTGTCAGTTCAAAGGTAACTGATTTGTGGACAGTTTTAACTAATGAGGGTCCAACAGTTGTAGGAGTGCATCTGTTTGACATGTTGGTGAGGACCAGATCCAGAATGTTTGTTCCTCTTGTTGGGATATGGACAATTTGCTCCAGGGCATTTGGATTCACAAAGTCAAAGAACGTTTGTGCTAGCGAGTTTGGGCTAGAATAGGTTTCCCAGTTGATGATTGGATAATTGAAATCCCCCATAATCAGTTTGGATTGTCTTCAGTTTGGTTAAGTAGGCTTCATGGGTGTTGTGACCCATGGAGTGGGAATCTGTAACTGCCTAGGAATGGGAGTCTTACCCACAGTAACCTGGACCTGGAGTAACTCCATGAAGCTGTTCAGTCTAACTAGACTTGAGGTGAATTTATCTCTAATATAGATTGAAACACTGCCTCCTTTGGTTTTCACATGTTCATTTTGCAGTCTAAAGGTGTGGAAGGCATTGCAGCCTTGCAAGTATGGGGTACTCCCTGAGGTCTTAAACTGGGTTTCTGTGAGTTCATAGACATCTACATCTTCTAGTGATAGAAGTGCTTCCAGGCAGTGCAGTTTTTGGTTTAAGCTCCTCGCATTTAGCAGCATGTCCCTTATTTGGTTCTGATTGGTTAATTTCATGTCGGTAAAGTTGTTTTCAAGACCTTGCCTAAAAAGGCACTATAGGGGAGGCAAGAGCCTATACCAGCAGCATAAAGCCTAGGGGTGGCAGGTCAAACTGTCTCTGGCAAAGCAGCGAGGTTTGTCAACTATGGCTTCTCAGGCAGACAGGAACTGGATCCCCTTGGAATGACACCAAAAGCTAAGCCAATTATTGAAATCAGTCATTTTTTGTTTATACTGTGGCATCATTCTAGGTGATGGTAGTTTGCTGCTCAAGGCTAGGAGCATACCTGCCTGGGACACATACTCAGAGAGCTCGGCCACGTCTCGCTTCATATAGTTCAGTGAGGTACATCTCAGATCATTCACACCAACATGAACTATCACAGAGTCATAACGGTACTTGTTGCTGAGAAACCTGAGCGTATGTGTGATATGGCAAATCCTGGCACTGGACAGGCAGCTGACTGTGACTTTCTCCTTGTCTAGCCTGGTAAGTGGGACAGCCGTGTGTCTCATCATTAAGTCACCAATGACAAGAAAACTTGGTTTTTGAGTGTTACGCCTTATGGGCTTGGTGGGTGAGTCACTGGTGTTGCTATGTGTCATGGGTGCTGTGGAGACTGTATTAGCTGTAGCAGCTTTGTGTTTGGTAATTTTTTCGAGAGAACCTCCGCTTATGTGGAGTTATGTGTTTGATGTGTACTATGTGTATAAGTAGTGGTATGTGTATGAGTAGTGGTACTATGTGAGTATGTTGTGGTGAGTGAGTTGACAACCTTCTCCTTGTTACAGTAAGAGAGCATGGATTCTAGATTCTTGTTGTAAATACATCTTTCACACTCTGCTAGACTGTGTTATTAGTAGAGGGTTGTCTGTATACATGAGACAATTGCTACACTGCCTCAAGAGACTGAAGTTAACAAGGTTGGCAGGAGAAACAAGGGTAGTCCAGCTGTCCATAATGCTAGGTTGAAGACTGTTGTCACTGGGGTGGCTTTTCAGAAACATCATGAAGGAGCTCAGTGAATGGATATTTCTGCATGGGTTTTAAGGGAAAATTTGATGAATTTAACTGTCCGGCAGAAACCTGCTCAGATACAGGGCTTAAATACCAGAAGATAAAACGTGGAAAAAAATTTCTAACAAAATTCAAAAGAACCAATGAGGATGCTTATTCTAAGCCCTAGACTGGCCTCCATTTATTAGTCAGGTGCCAATCAAGCACAATTCTCTCACAAAAGTGCAGATAGCTCCCTTCCAATCCAAGATGGCCTGGAAAATGTGCTCAGAACAAACAAAACACTACAAACAGTTCCAGAAGCAGCTGGCCTGGATCTGGACTATGCTACAGCTACTAGATACCCTAGTTTCAGCAGGAAACACTAGAGAATATTTAACACACCAGAAAAATAGCAGTGAGACACTAAAATACATTTAAAAAAGCAGAAAATCAGCCAGGAGGCTCTAAAGAATGATTTAAACAGTTAACAGATCAGCTAATTAAGTACTGTTTGGTGGGAAAACCAGAGGAAGCAGAACAGATAGCTTTAAAACAGTGAAAAAATACCAGTAAATACTTAGCAAATAGTGGAAATAACAAAAAACCTTGCTAAACAGTGAAAACAGCAATACAATTTGATTTTATAGGCGCCTTCTGTGTGGACTCTGCATGTCCTCCCCATGGTCGAGTGACGTTAAAGACATGCATGTAGGTGCGACTGTTAATGGGTGTCCCTTCTTTGAAGGTGGGCGTCTGGCTGGCAACTCGGTACTGTAAAAATCCACTGCCAGTCATTAGTGGACCGGAGTTCCGCTGTGGCGACCCCTAACCGGGAAAAGACGAAAGACATTACTAGTGTAGCAGGCAATTGCAGTATAACAGTGTAGTTTGGTACACAATAAATAAATACAGTATAAAAGTAGATGGCAGGCAATACAAAATGCAATAAATAGTATAAATAAGCAAGGAGACATGCAACTTATGTTTTTTGGAAGTTCAGAAGCCTCTAGTCATCTGGTATCTCAGCTCAGAGTTGTGGCTGGTAACCCACCTCAGTTCAGCTCAGTACAAACAAGGATTCATAAGACAGTATAAAACAATGATGTCCCTAACTTACTCAATGTAAAATTAAAATCAGAAACACAATTCCTTAAGTTAAAAACATTATCCAAATTAATAAACAAATAAAGAGATAGATAGATAGATAGATAGATAGATAGATAGACAGATAGATAACACAGCCAGAGTAATATTTATAAACCAATTTCCTTCTTTTTCAGTAATGGTTAAATACTAATTTTAGAGTTCAAGCTAGACTTTTTGTCAGTGGCCAAACAGACTATCCAATTATATTCTGTAACTTCCATTGCCAAATTTAAATCACCCCCTCTCGATTCGAATCAGGACTAATATTTTGTATGGCTGTAAACTTAAATGTATGTTGTGGTCCCATTTCTTCTATATGCCTAGCCAATGAGTTAGTTAAAACCTTCTGTCTAATATCAGATTGATGATATTCTGTCTATTAGTCTGCTATTACTTTTTCCTATATAAAAACTAGGGCAAACAGCACATAATGCCTGGTATATTAAATTTTCAGTGACACATATTGTAAAAGAATTAAAAAATATATAACTTTGTAACTGGATGAACAAACTTTGTATATTTTAATATATATTCACAAACAGAGCAGTTATGACAAGGAAAGGTACCTTTCTTCATAGTTATCGGTCCACCCCTTCTACAGTTCAAATCCGTAAAGCAGAGCTGTTGTTTTAAAATATTACATCTCTTATATGCACATTGAGGATTTTCCCCTATATATTCTCTCAGTTCTGGAATAGTAGTTAATATCGTCCAATTCTGTTTAATAATATTTATAACTCCTCTTGTTCTAGAGTTATAAGTCATCAAATAGTGCAAGTTATTTTTCCTATTTCTATTTCTTTGCCCATTATCAAAATTATTTCCCATATTAAAATCTGAAAAGAATGGCTTTGCTCGACCATCTCTTTCTCTACTTACATTATCATACATTGTTATTAACAAATCATTCTCATAGTGTTATCTATGACCTGCAAGAGCAAAACGATATATCCTTAGATTTGTATAGATTTATGTATGTTGTGCATCCGAAAACACCCATTTTATATGGGTTATCTAAAATACATAAAAAATACACCATCCCCAGATGAGACTAATTGTCTCAGGGAAAGGATATGTGACAAAACCTATATCTTTGTATCTTGTAGACACACTTAAACCATTTTTAAAATACTGTATTTCCCCGAAAATAAGACCGGGTCTTATACTCTTTCCCCCGCCGAAATACGCATTAGGGCTTATTATCAGGGGATGCCTTATTTACCCCCCCGTACAACAATCTACATTTATTCATTTATTCATGTACAAAAATCGACATTTATTCATGCACACAAATCGACATTTATTCATGTATAAAAATCGACATTTATTCATGTACACAAATTGACATTTATTTGGTACTTTTCTGTTATTGGACAACAGTTCCAAGTAACCCGTTAACAGTTGTGTGAGAATTCTACATAAACAGTGCAACAGACATTTCAACTTCAGAATATCTACACCTTGGCTTTCACATTGCAATATTTCATGCTTAACAGAAAGTGCAGAAAAATCTCAATACATGTGATAATGGAAAAGTTATTCAAATACAGTCATGTCATCTTCTTCTGGAACATTGTCATAAGTCTCCAACCCCTGAATTCCGGCCTGAATTTCTTGCGACTCCATTTCCTGTAGAACCATTGGCCCCAATCTGTCATGCCTAGCAATAGAGCTCTCCTGAAATGAGCACTGCTTGTCCAAGTAGCCTGCTCTTTGTGCATTGGCAACACAGCTGTCAGTGATTTTATCCCATGAATTTTTCTCCCAAGTCACGACCTCTTGCAGGCTAGGCTTCACAAAATTTCCATGCTGATGTCTCTCCATTCTATTTTCAATGTAGTCATTGAGTTCCATGCGCAAGTGGTCCTTGAATGGATTGTTTATTGCAATATCAAGAGTCTGAAGATAGGCAGTCATTCCTGCGGGAATCATTATTTGATCTATTCTTCTCCGTGCAAGGAATTTCTTCATGTCTTTAGCGCCGTGGGTGCTGGCTGAATCCCAGACTAGCAGACCTCTTTCGCCACCTCGCAAAATAAGTGGCAGCATTACATCAACCCACTTCCTTATAACTGCTTTTGCGCACCAGGCTTTTTCAGTTTCATAGGTTCATAGGGTCATAGATAGGTACTAGGCTATCTGCCCCAAGGCAATTATAAGCCTAGCCAGAATGTGTTGGCTTTTGCTGCCCCCTTAGATTAGTTCCCTGTGCCTCTATCCAGCAGAGCCACTGAAGTGATCCCCGAGGTAAACTTTCTGTTTCCCATCCACTCGTCAAGATTTCTTTTGAAGAGTGCTAGCGAGGAGCTCTGCCTAATGTAGATTGGGATCTTGTTCCAAAGCATGGGAAGTCTCTGGGACAGGAATCTATCCCTCCAGCATGTCCTATTTATTGTTGTGGTGAGGTTTAGATCCTTAGAGTGTATGGCTCGCATGGATAAGGTTTTCTTTAGGTGGAGCATGTCCATCAATTCTGGGTTGGACATAGACTTATATGTCAGGCAGAGATCACCTCTGAGTAGGTGGTATGCAACTGAGTACAGCTGTAATTTCTTCAGTCGAGCTGCATAGGGCATCTGTTTGAGGCCAGTGATCCTCTTGGTGAGGTACTTCTGTGGTCTTTCCAACTGTTGCAGGTGTCTTGTAAGGTACATCCCAAATGGGGCGTTGTACTCTATGATGGGTCTGATGAGTGATGAGTAGAGGGGCACAATGACCTCTTTTGATCTGGATGCGAACCCTTTTGTGATTAGGTGGGCCACGTAGAAGGATTTTCTAACCACTTTGGCAATGTGATTATCAAAGGTGAGATTACTATCTACTTGGGTCCCCAGATCCCTTATTATGTCTTCTGTATTTAGGGGACTACCACCTATGTGGTAGTTTGTGGGTATTTTGTTTTTTCCAAAGGAGATGACTATGCACTTTTTGGCATTTAGCTTGAGACCATGATTTTGACACCAGGTATCCATCTCAGTGAGACCCTTTTGGAGGATGTATGTGTCAGCCAGAGAGTCAATTATAGCCCCTAGTTTGCAGTCGTCTGTGAACTTGGTCAGCCATAGTCCTCCTGTGCTTGCCTGTACCTCTGAGAAGTATATGCCGAACAGGAGGGGTCCTAGAACTGAGCCCTGGGGAACTCCACTTGTAACCGATTTAGAGTCGGACCTATCTCCCACAACTCTCACCATGTGGGTTCTGTCCGTGAGCCAGTTGGCAACCCATCTTGTGACATAGGGGTTTATGTTCAGGCTGGTGAGCTTGTCTATAATACCAGAATGGGGAATGGGGAATGGTATCGAAGGCCTTTGCGAGGTCTAGGCAGGCTGTGTGTACCACCTTTCCCTCATCTATAGCCTTGGTAATTGTCTCAAAGAAGTCCACCAGGTTTAGGAGGCATGATCTGCCCTTAACAAAGCCAAACTGGGTAGGGTCCAGTGTTTGGAGGTTCCCAATGTCTCTGTTAATGAGTTCCATGATGATGCGCTCCATAGCCTTGCTAGTTAGGTTTATAGGGCAATAGTTCCCAGGGTCTGTTGTGGCTCCACCTTTGTGGAGCGGAATAACAGCTGCTGTGAGCCACTGTATGGGTACGTAGCCTGTGTAGAGGCTAAGTTTGAACAGTGTGTTTAGGTGAGGAGTTAGTTCGTCTTTGAGCTCATGTAGGATGCAGCCTGGGACACCGTCCGGTCCCATTGATGTTATGTTTTTGGCTTTGGAGAGGTCTGTTTTAACCTGAGTGTCTGTGATTTCAGGGACTCTACATTCCTCTGGTATGATTATGGGCCCTCTTGAGGGTGAGAGGGGGGTGAAGTTTGTGCTGAACTTGTCTGCCAGGATGTTGGCGATATCGGTTGGTTCAGTGTATTTTGTGCCATTCTGCAATAACTCCGAGCAGATCTGAGCATTGCCACTAAGTTCTTAACATAGCTAAAGAATGCCTTGTGGTTATTTTTGGAGTCCTTGGCAATTTTTCTTTCAAAGCTCACTTTGGATGATTTTATGAGGGATCATAGTTTTGTGCTGATACTGATCAGGGATGTCTTCCCTTCTTGGGATTTTACTCTTTTCTGTACTAGTTTCCTCCTTCTATTGTATAGCTTGTTTATGGCAGGAGTCCACCAGACTGGTTTCCTTTTCTTGGAGGAGTGAGTCTTGGTTTTGCTTGGGATGGCATGATCCATGCATTCTTGTAGGTGCCCATAGAATGCATTAGTAAAGAATTTTGCAGCTTGGACAGCGTTATCCTTCAGCATGGGGGCTTTGAAACTTTCCACCTTGGTCTTAAGTAATGTGAAGTTTGCTTTTGAAAAGTTTTTCACGGTGGTTTTCTTGTCCGGGAGTGGGGGCAGAATGTGGATATCCAAAGTGATTTGTTTATGGTCAGATCTAACCAGCGAGGGGTTGACCTCTGCTGTGGAACACCGGTCGCCCATGTTGGTGATGACCAGGTCCAATATGTTGTCACCTCTGGTGGGAGTGTTGACCAGTTGAACCAGGGTGTTTGAGTTTATAAATTCTAGGAAATGTTGGGCAAGGAAGTTAGTACTTGAGTAGTTCTCCCAGTTAATGTTTGGATAATTGAAATCACTCAATATTAGGGTGTTTGGTAGGACCTTTATGTTTCCCAGTGTTTCCAGGAATGCGGAATGGGGGTCCTGGGACATGGTGGGTGATCTGTAGCAAGCTACAATTTGAATTGCAGTTTTGCCCATTGTTAGTTGCACGTGGATGATCTCTAAAGCATTGTGCTGTGCCACTAACCTGGAGGTGTGGGTATCCTTGATGAATATGGATACGCCCCTGCCTTTTGTATTTCAGTTTGGGTTCTGTGGCCGAAATGTATGGTATGAGTTGTAGCCTGGTAGTGTTGGGGTGCTCTCTGGGGCCTTAAACCAGGTTTCTGTTACTGGACATATATTGATTTTCTCCATACTGAGGAGTGCCTCGAGTGCGTGCATTTTGAGGTTCAGACTTCTGGCATTAAGTAGCACTACCCTCAGTTTTTTGTTACTTGTGCTATTTATGGTGGTAGGTTTGTCTTTTGAGCCTTGCCTTAAAAAGGCACTATGGGTGTGGCAAGAGCCTTGGCCAGTATTCGAAAGCCTAAGGGTGACAGGTGCAAGCTGTCTCTAGCGAAGTAGCGTGGCTTGTCGAGCATGTCATCCCAGGTGGACAGACACTGTATCCCCTTTGAATGACACCAGAAACTTAGCCAATTGTTGAAATTGAGAATTATTTCTTTATACCATGGTATCATTCTTGGTGGGGCAGGATGCTACTCAGGGTCAGGGTCATACCAGCCTGGGCTACGTGATCAGACAGCTCTTCCATGTCTCTTTTCATGTAGTCCAGGGAGGTACGGCTCAGGTCATTCACACCAACATGGACAATGACAGAGTCATATTTGTACTTGTTCTGTAGTGACCTGAGTGCTTGTGTTATGTGGCGGATCCTGGCACCTGACAGGCAGCTAACAGTAACCTTCTCTTTATTCAGCCTACTGAGTGGGACATCAGTGTGCCTGACTATAGAGTCACCTATTACTAGTATGCTATTTTGTTATGTGATTGCATGGCACACTGGTTTTGTGAAGTATGTGTTTCATGGTTTGTGTTGGGGGAGTGGAGGTTGCTTGGATGTTTGCTTTGGAGGTCTCTGTTGGTTTTGCAGATTTTTATTTAGAGCCTCCGAGTATGTTTTCATGTATTTTTGTATTTTTTTCCAGTGCTGCTTTAATGGGTTTATGTGAGACTGGTGGTGTGATGCAAGTATTTCCCTTCTCCTCTTGACTGTCTGATCCAGTCTTTGGTTGAGAGAGCTTAGCCTCCAGTTTGGCTGTATAATTGCATCTCTCGCATGTATTAGTGTTTGGTTGTAGGAGGAGGGGGTTGTCTGTGTACATGAGGCAGTTGTAACATTGCCTCAAAAGGCTTATATTCACCAGTTGGACTGGAGAGTACACCTGAAACTGCCCTTTGGACATGCCTGGATAGGAACAGTGAACTGTTTTACTGGATGGCTGGTAAGGTCGAATAGAGAGCCTTGTCCTTCTGTACAGTACAGGGGGTCTAGTGCTAGGGTTTATAAGTGCTTGCTATAAGTTTTGAGTAAGTGCCAGGCTAGAAATTAGTTGCTTGGGTGCTTAAGTTGAAAGTTTGTCTAGTTCCAAGGGAAAAATTGAAGAGGAGACTTTGTGGAGCCGGGAATAGTTTTACCCTAGCTAACCGGCACTGCCCGATGAGCAAAACTGGGCAAATACGGTATTTATAGCAGGGAAATGAAAGAGATAGAAATTAGCCCAAAATGGCCAATAAACTACTAATTTCTGGACTGAAACCACTCCTCCAGGGACAGACAGGCTGCTCAAAGCTCCCCCTCTCTCACAGGTGAATAGAGAACTTCCTTCTATCCAAGTAAGGTATGGGCAAACACATAGATTTGTAACACAGCTCTGAATTCAGCACTAACCTGAAAACTGGACTATACTAGCTTAGAAAGGTGGGAAACAAGTGTGTGTGTATATATATATATATATATATATATATATATATATATATATATATATATATATATTAGAAAATAAAGCAGATACACTCAAAAAAACACTTTAAATGCACAGAAAAGGATACTTATTGTTATATATTGCAGATAAGAGTTGTAGTCAATTCCACTAGTAATAATGTAGGAAGAAACACAAATACAGTAAAAGCAGATGAATAAAGTACAACTATATATATATATATATATATATATATATATATATATATATATATATATATATAAAACAATAGAAAGCAAACAAACTGATTTAAACAAGTTATCCAATTAACCAGAAAAACAGCTCAAAACTGAGCCCTGTCCCAGCAGTCTTCAATCAGACAAGTTCTAACTGCACACCCCTGCTTACTAGGGTGCAGGGGAACCTTCTCCAAAAAAGATGGCCTGGTCAGTGCTCAGGTTATACAAACAATGCTAGACTCAGCAGGCCTGAATCTGGTCTATGCTACAGCAACAAGCCGCATCAATTTCAGAAAGAAACAGTTCAAATAAGCTGGCACAATAAGCCTGTGACCAGATATTCCCAGCTCAGAAGGGCAGAATCCAGCCTCTCCTCCCACAAGAGTGCAGACCACAAACCTTCTTAATGTAGAATAACTGGTCTGAAGCCCAAGTGCTTAAGCCAGAGCTAATACACTTTTAGAATAGCAGACACTGGGCCTTCAATCAGCAATACCCAGCTTAGAAGGATGTAAGCTACCTGTCCTGCCACAACAGTGCAGACCACAAACCTTCTTAATGTAAAACAGCTTGTATGAAGCCCAAGTGCTTAAACCAAAAGACTTAGAATAACAGTTACAATTTAATCAGGCTACTACCAAGCAGTAATAAATGCAGCAGACTAAATAAAATTGAGTACTTTTAAGAAAAGCAAAATAAAGTAGGAGGAAAGATAAATACAGTAAAAGCAAGAATGTAAATGCCTGAAACACATTCAGTCTTATCTTTCTTGCCCTTACTAATGATTAGAGGTGAGGTTTTCTTTCCATCTAGACAAATTGCCAAAATACAGGTAACGTGCACTCCTGTAACCAGTGGAGGGAATGTAGATTGATGAGGAACCCCTCTGATCAATTGTTGTTTGAGATCCTTGGCCTATAAACACTGCAGTTTCATCCATAGCAATCATGTTGGAGAGTTGGTATTTAGAAAAGTCAATGCCATCAACAAAGGACTTGAACGCAAGTGCACGTTTAATAACTTCAGTATCTTCCAGCTTGAACAGTGTTTCTGATCTTCTTAGAGACAGTTAATATCACTGAAGGAAGCCATCTAGCCAGTGTTGTGATGCTTTGAATTCTTCTGGGGATATTTCTAACTGTGGTGCCATTGCAAGGGCAAATGCTTGAATATCAGCTCTGCGCACAGCCAAAGCCTTTGCTCTCCTGTTAGAAATACATTCACAGATGATGTCTTCCAGCTCAGGAAATAATGGTTGCCCACCTGATCCACCCTTGCACTTCTTAGCATTTCCCTCGTCAGCCTGTTGACTGAGGTTATCGTATACTGCATGCCATTTTTGGACCATTCGGAGATCTAACTTCTTCTCTTTGCAGAAAGCCATCAGAGTCTTTCCCCAGGAGTCCTCCACGATTCCTTTCTTGTACTCAATGGAATAGCTCTTTCTTTTTGCACTCATCTTGTCTGGGGGGGTTAATTGAAGACTTACGAGACCGGAGTGGCAACACAAAATGGCGATGGTTAAGAAGACACAACCACAGATATTCGTTATCAAGTGCACGTGCTTTACACGCATTGTCTGTACTTTGACCAATCAAAGTACACCTGTCAGTGTTTATGGGCCAAGGATCTCAACCGTCAAGTGTGAGTGATGAATAGGGTTACAGTAAGACTCATGGATGACGCCCAGGGAAAGAATTTTATGACTTTCTGCAAAGGGAAGAAGTTGGGTGTCCGAATGGCCCAAAAATGGCAAGCAGAGTATGATAACCTCAGTCAACAGGTGTCAGTAATATTATTTTAAAATTCAACACGTCCGTCATGTGTTGTCGACGACCTTAACTGGGGCTTATTTTTGGGGTAGGGCTTATATCATGACCACCCTGGAAAACCATGCTAGGCCTTATTCTCTGGTTAGGTCTTATTTACAAAGAAATACGGTATGTCAAAAGTTATATAAGAGGTACAAATGAGTTTTTTCAAGATTTGTATTGGTGGTATGCTAATAATGAAATAACGGAGTATATGTCTGTAGCATAGGATGCTAACTCATTATTTACCATTATTCCTAACTCCTATGGAGTACAGGCAATAAGAAGGCATCTTTGTAATAGTGTGCTCTCAGCAAGAAAAATAGAAACCGTATAATCCAAATATGTATTTGCTTGCTATAGCTAGTGCACAGTAGCAAATGCATTACAATTTGTGTGCCAGAACTCCTGTGCTGTCTTTCAATTTGATGTACTCATTTCTATCTTTTTTGTCTGTTCTTTGAAAATCATTTTCTTCTGTTAATATATACTGCAATTAGTACCACAGAGATTTTCCCTGAGCCTGTGCTGCAAATGGGCTGTACCCAGTTGGATCATCCTTGTCAATAAATGTAAAGAAATAAGCAGAAACCATGGAAGAAGGCCACCCATTGCACTGTGATTTAGGAAACAAAAGTAGAATATGAATAATATAAATTAAATTAATGCAGAATGCATATTTTGTGATAATTTGACTAAAGATGAGAGAAAAGAATGCAGAATATGTGTAATAAATTTGATATTTTTATTTGTAGCTATAATAATAGTGGCACAGTAGTAATTTAAATGTGGACAGTTGTATTTAAACAGTACGCTGCAGTTGCTGTCTTAGAGAGGCACTTGAATGATTTGAAAATCTCATTTCTTCTTAATAACACTTATGCAGGTTTTATACTAGAAAATATGTTAAGTTTAAAGATCTGTTTCTTTGTAGGAGTATAAGTTCTGAATAACAGTTAGTCCTCATTGTCTAATTTTATATGAATTACCGAAAATACCCAGAAATCCCCATTTCAACAAGTTATGTCTGCTAATGCTTATCTCACATAATCTATAGTCATTTTTTAGAACATCATTTCAAGGAATGTGTCACTTTGCTGGCTTAAGGGACACTGATGACTATTTTTTCAGTTTTTAAAAGCTGGATATGCAAGAAAAGATTTTTTAATAAGCCGAAGGAGAATTATTCTGTGTCCATCCAACATGACTCAGGTTTAAAAGTCTTTAGATGCTGTTTAGCTAAGTACACTCAATATGCAGCTAAGACAGTTGCAGCTTTATTAACACTTGACTGAAAAAATATGCTGCTATAATGGGTTTTTATTTGATAAGTTGCATACAGAGATGTGGTACAATGATTAATACTAGTACAGCATCCAGAAACTGAAATATTTTTGTAGTAATTTAAAGGTATAATGCATCTTTAATAAAAGCAATTCATGTAACAGCACATTGTAACCTGTAAGTCACTCAATGACAATGCCTTTTTGCTCTGTAGAGAAAAATGGAATTTCAGGAATATGTCATTATCAATCCTTTTGGGTCTGAAATTTATGCTTCTACTTAATTTATCAGGTATTCCTTTTTTAAGATATCTAGGTTGCTGCACAAAACGATTAGTTACAACATTGTATTTAAAAAACTAGGGAAAAATAGATCACTACATTATATAAGCAGTCAACCCCAATATATTAGAAGAAATACCAAAGAGCTCTCGCTGACAAAGTTTGCAGATGACTGCAAGCAGGCACCAGTTATTGAAACCCCAAATTATTTAGCCATCCCACAGGAAAATTTGTCCCAAATAAATAATTGGTGTCAAATTTATGGACTGAAACTAAATGCCAAAAAATGCATTACCATATTCTTTGGAAAATTGTCTACCTGAGGGAACTACCACATTTACAAAATGCCATTAAAAGTTAACCCAATTGTCTGGGATTTGGGGACTTGTGTGGACAGTGACCTAACTTTGGACCAGCATGTGTCCCTTGTCCTAAGAAAATCCTTTTATAATGCACAGCTTATGAACAAAGGGCTTGTGTCAAGATCTAGGGCTGTCATGTTCCCCGTTTACTCAGTCCTCATTAGGCCAGTCATAGAATATAATACTCGCTTAGCATGCATCTGTCCAGAAACATGCAATGACTGGAATGCCCAAGAGGATATCATCCTAAAAGGATACATAGTCTAAACAATATGTCCTACATGGATTGACTCAAAGCCCTGTCACTATACTTGGTATCCTACAGACTGCTAAGAGTAACCTGTGTCTGGCATACAAGGCATCCTCTGACCCAGTACTGAAGGATTTACTACAAATACTCAGTCTAGTGATCTAAACCTCTTCTGCAAAATCAACAGAATGGCATGGAGGAAGAGGTTTATTTCACAGAGGGTACCACTGCTCAGGAGTAAACACCCCATCTATTTAAAACAAAGCTTGTCCCTGTCTATATTCAAGTGCAACTTGGATCTATGGATGGGAAACAGATAATTTACCCCAGGACTGTCTCCTGTACTACTAATGTACAGAGGTAGCTCCTAAATGCTTTATCTTATACATAGGCCCCCTCAAATTATCTAAGGTTTGACCCCAGTTATTCTCACTAGGGATAATATATAATTATCAGTCATGGGATGGGTAAGACCAATGGGATAGGTTATGTCATGCAGAAAAAGGGAAATTGGATAGACTTAAAATGGCCCGCAAGGCAGCTACCTAGTACTTACCTACGTACCTATCAACCTAAATATGTCTAAATGATAGTCAATAAGAATTGGAAGAATATAAGCTAGCATGGTGTTCTTTATAGAAAAAGTTGTGATGTATTCAGTACATTTATCAGAGTAGGATAACTTTTAGAAATAATATGTTTACATTGAAAGAAAAAAACAAGTTTGAGACAGCATTAAAGCTGTCAAGGAAAAGAGAAGAACTGAGTTGTTGTTTCTTCATTACAAAATGTATTGTGAATAGTTATGTTGTTAGACATGCCTTACTTAAGCACTGGATAATTTTAACTAGAGGTGATGCCATTATGAATATGATAGGCAATTTTTCTGAAAGTACTTTTTACATGCAACAAAATGTTGGACAATTGTTTTAAAGGCTTATCAGATGCTTTAAGGTGACACATCCGCGTGGTTGTTGAAGATGTTGTAAATATGTTGAAAATAAGTAGTGCTTTTAATACAAGGCAGTTACTTATATTTTCTGGACTTTAATCTTGTTACACAGAATATATTGTTTATGTTGCACTCTGCCACTATGGATATTTTACTATTGAGAAAACAATTCAGAAATTCATACAGAGTGTAAGGGAATGAGTGCAATATACCACAAGTCTGTGGAACAAAATACACCATGAAGAGGAACTGCAGCTTAAGGGGCTTTAAATACATTTTATTTTGGGGAGTGTGGACTTTAAATGGCATATTATTGGAAGGGAGAGATTTTTTACCACAAGTCCACATATCATGTAAAACTAGATGGCAAAGCATTTTAAATGCAGGTGAATCATGATCAAATGAAAGGATTTTCATGGTCACTAAATTAAACATGAGATTGATTCATTTACATAATTAAGCAATTTTAGTGGTTGTTTTGCGATTGTGATTTTTAGGAAAAGATATTTAAATGGCTGTTTTATGTCTCTTATTTTGAAAAAAAAGTACTTTATATAATTATATAAAGCACCTTTTGGTTTAACTTTAATAAAGTATTTTGTTTTATTGAAGTACTTTTCTTCAGCAGTTTTTATTGTGAGCTATTTTTACTACTTTTATCATTTCACCCTTTTATAATATATAAAAAATGAACCCCTTGACCATTGCAAAGCAAATCTAATTAAAAAGAAGTTCTGGAATATGCAAGAAGGTTTTTCAGGTAGAGCTATGATATTATCCAATAGCTTGCTATGCTGTTACAGAAATTTCATGCACCTGTGAAACTTCTACCCGGTGGAATTTTTAAATTGATACTACCATTTTGTTAAGAAAAAAGTACCGCTTTTTAAAGACCCTGACTGATAGAACACAGATGCTCCAGTTATATAAAAAGAAACTAACAGGAAACAATTGTATCAGACACAGTCCAGGTTCTGCACAGCCTTTTTCACATTACGAAATTGTTGGACCCTTATTTGATTATTGAATTCTGAAAGTGAAGTCAGCACCAGGCAGTGATTCTCTTTCATGGTACACAGCAAATCAGGGATGTCTGCCCACTGTGCTGCATATTACAGATGCACTCATCCATGCTCATACAGAAACAAGGGAGGAGGGAACACATAGGCCATGTTGAGCACATTGCAATCTAAGGAGCATACCTCTCAACTTCTTAGATCAAAAAATCTGGACATTCTGCAAAAATCTGTACAGTTGAGAGGTATGCTAAGGAGCAGTATCCTTAACTCCATAACAGCACAATCTAATGCACTTCCAGTGTAATGATTCCATTATGCATGTCACTGCAAGTATATACTGTCTGCTAACTACTTCACTTTGTATATTTTCGATATATACCCATCATAGCTCTCAACCAATCAGGGACAGATCTCAAAAGAATCTGGGACAAATCCAGAAGTAATCAAGGACACTTAAAATATTAATACTGTTAACTTGAGATATTGACAGAATAAGGGAATGTGAATTAATATACATTTTCTGAAGTAAAATAGGTGTATAATTCCAATTATTATCATTATTTATTAAATGTAATTCACCGTCTTTTCTCCAAAAGTCACCAGTTTTAGGGGGGATTAAGAGAAACAGAGCTAAAATTTGAGTCAAAATCAGGGACAGTTGAGAGGCATGATGTTCATCATTAGCAAGACTCAGCATGTACTCATTAACAAAAATAAAAATACAACAATGTTAACATGGAAAGAACATATAATACCTTGCATTTAAATACAAGAACGCACGCACACATATCCTCTGAACAACTTATCACAACAACTACAATTTTGAGGCAAAGATTTAAGATAACATTTAATATTTAAACTCTCATTAAACCCGGGGAGTTTATTGGCAGCTAACAGTAACTGATACCTTAGTTCCTTCACCTCAAGGGCCTTATTCTAAATTTAATAAGGGCCAGACTCAATAACACCTGCACTAAGAGCACATAATCTGTATTCAAGAACATCCTTACCACATTGTTTATGTTTTCTAATCCCTCAGAAAGATTATACAAAGTGTACATGTAGTCGACACGTTGTGGTAACCTTTATGAATCCCTCTTAGTATTTAAAGCTGCAAGAGAATCAGTAGGAAAACTACAGTTAGGAAGAAGAAGGTGCGAGTTATGTTTGTGTTGTCTGTTAAATCATTGCCTCAAAAATGTTAATTTTCTATTTTAACAGATCAAGAGATGTAAGTAATACTGTATCATGCTGGGGGCACAATGTGGGCATGCAGCCATGAAAAAAAAATATGCTGCTTCTTGGCTGGAGTACCTTCTGTGTGGAGAATGCATGTCCTCCCCGAGGTTGAGAGAATGTTAAAGACATGCAGGTAGGTGTGTACATGTGTGGGTGTTCCTTCTTTAAAGAAAAACTAAAAAGTACCGAAGCTAACACAGCTGAAGGTAAAACAATAAACTTTAATGCACACAAAAGAGAGTAAGTGCTTTCACGGTATGCTCTCACCGCTTCATCAGACTGTTCTAAACTAGTAACAAATGCAGTTAAATAGCATAAGTTAATTAGTCAATTAAAGCACTGATAACAGCATCAATTATCTAACAGAAAAATGTCACAACACGAAAGCAGGCAAATGAAACATATAAAAAACATAAAAAAATATATATAAAAAAATATGTATAAAAACAATCCTATACTCAGTGTTTGAGAGGTCTAGCTTTTAAAAAAGGCTTAAGAGAGACAACTTCATTAAGACCTGGTATTTTATCAACATTAATAGACAGAATCCATTTTTGCTCTGCAGATTCTGTGCGATTCCTAAGATCTCCCCCTCTTAAACTCTCAGGAATGATCTCTAGCACAAGGAATTTAAAATTGTTCCTGTCAGTGGCACATAATATGCTTAACAAGAGCACTGGTGTCTTTCTTGTTTCTAATGTCTCTCTGATGTTCCAGCACCCTGTCTTTGAGTTGTCTGTTACTCGTGCCTACATAAAAAGCATGGCAGAAAGTGCAGTAACTAAAATAAACAATGTTCTTAGTCCTGCAATCAGCATAAACGTTTGTGTCTATTTTAAAGTGCATATTAGGGTGCATGTAAGTAGTACTAGAGTGCATAAACTTGCAGGCTGTGCAATTCCTGCATTTAAAAGTACCATGCCTCTCTGACTGTAAAACCTTGTTAAAAGTAGAAGTATTGTAGCACAGATGCCTTTTCAAGGATCTGTTATTTTTAAAAGAAAAGTGTGGAACAGTATCTATGGCATTTCTTAATTCATCTACAGTATCCAAAATGCCCCAGTTCCTTTTGACAATATCACATATACTACTAACATCAGAAGAATATGTGAGAGGAAACCTAATCAATCCTGTCCTTTGTTCTGTAGCTATGCATATGGATGAATATGCAGCCCTCAATGAACTCAAGAACTTGAAATCCTTAGAGATTAGACCAGCAGATAAGGGTGGTGGAATTGTTGTGATAGACAAGGACTTATATCAAACACAAATGCATAAATTGTTGTGTGATGACACCACTTATGTCTGTATTTCTAAAACTGCTGTTTATGGTATGACTGAGAAGGTTTCCTTCCTTATTTTCGATCTGCTTATGACGGGTATGATCGATAATAAGTTGTTTAAATATTTTGAGGTACAGCAACCACTTATACAGATCATTTATGGCTTACCCAAAGTGCATAAAAATCTAACACTGCGCCCATGCACCCGATAGTGTCTGGGAAAGGATGGGTAACTGAGCCAATTTCTATTTACATTGAAAATAATTTGCATTCTCTGTTGGACTCTTGTGACACCGTCCTAAAAGATGCTAGAACCTTCTTACAAAGATTATATGTGGCGACTTCTGATCTGAGTGCTGATTATCTTTTAGTGACAATGGATGTAGAGTCACTCTTTACTGTGATCCCCAATATTTGGGGTATAGAAAATGTCAGGAAATTTATGCATGTTAGCCATTCTTTTACTGAGGACAAGATCAATTTAATTTGTGCCCTTTTAGAATTGTTTTTAGAAAACAATGTCTTTTTGTTTGAAGATCAGTTTTATGCACAAAAGGTTGGCGTGGCAATGGGCACAGCTTGTGACAACAGCTACGCCAACCTTGTGTTGGTACAAAGGGAGAAAGACATATTATTTCAAGTTGAGGGCTTATCTGAATATATCTTATGGTATGTAAGATTTGTTGACGATATTTTTTTGTTGTGGAAGGGGTCAGTTGAGAGTCTCATGCAGTTTATAGAGTTTATACATCAGTTTACAGATTTTTTTAAGATTTACTTTTAAATATTGTTTTGATGAAATTGAATTTCTTGATGTTAAGATGAACAAAACTGATTTGACTAGCCTAGTAACTAGTATTTATAGGAAACCCACAAGAAAGAATAATCTGCTCCATAGAGATAGCATGCATCCTAGACATTACCCGAAATGTTGTTAAGAGGCAGGTGTAGAGTTGGTCATGGGACTCCATAATAATGATGAACAACTTGATGAGGCCCTGGAGACCTTGAAAATGGATTTTCTAGATAGAGGCTACAAGGAAAAGAATATTGGCAGTTTTATTACTGATGCGTATAAGGAGAGAGGGGGCAAATGCAGGCCTTATTACGCTGCTGCACCTAACACTGAAGCCATAGCTACAGAACAAAGGACAGGATTGATTAGGTTTCCCCTCACATATTCTTCTGATGTTAGTAGTATATGTGATATTGTCAAAAGGAACTGGGGCATTTTGGATACTGTAGATGAATTAAGAAATGCCATAGATACTGTTCCACACTTTTCTTTTAAAAATAACAGATCCTTGAAAAGGCATCTGTGCTACAATACATCTACTTTTAACAAGGTTTTACAGTCAGAGAGACATGGTACTTTTAAATGCAGGAATTGCACAGCCTGCAAGTTTATACACTCTAGTACTACTTACATGCACCCAAATATGCACTTTAAAATAGACACAAACTTTTATGCCGATTGCAGAACTAAGAACATTGTTTATTTTAGTTACTGCACTTTCTGCCATGCTTTTTATGTAGGCATGAGTAACAGACAACTCAAAGACAGGGTGCTGGAACATCAGAGAGACATTAGAAACAAGAAAGACACCAATGCTCTTGCTAAGCATATTATGTGCCACGGACAGGAACAATTTTAAATTCCTTGTGCTAGAGATCATTCCTGAGAGTTTAAGAGGGGGAGATCTTAGGAATCGCACAGAATCTGCAGAGCAAAAATGGATTCTGTCTCTTAATGCTGATAAAAGACCAGGTCTTAATGAAGTTGTCTCTCTTAAGCCTTTTTTAAAAGCTAGATCTCTCAAACAGAGTATAGGATTGTTTTTTATACATATTTTTTATATATATTTTTTATGTTTTTATATGTTTCATTTGCCTGCTTTCTTGTTGTGACATTTTTCTCTTAGATAATTGATGCTTTTATCAGTGCTTTAATTGACTAATTAACTTATGCTATTTAACTGCATTTGTTACTAGTTTAGAACAGTCTGATGAAGCGGTGAGAGCACACCGTGAAAGCGCTTACTCTCTTTTGTGTGCATTAAAGTTTATTGTTTTACCTTCAGCTGTATTAGCTTCGGTATTTTTTAGTTTTTCTTAATAGTTGCTTGTTACTTTACCGTTCTATTTTTATTCTCAGCATACTTTTTACACGTTCCTTCTTTAAAGATTTGGCACTGGGCTGGCAACTCGACACCGTAAAAGTCCACTGCCAATCATTAGCAGATTGGTTATCTGTTGTGGCCACCCCTAACCAGGAAAACCTGAAAGACTTTTTTTTTTTTTTATGATACATTATACTAAACACATATAATTACAATAATCAGACTATGGAATCACATATGACACAAGAAATAAAGATGTTTGGTTCAACAAAACAGAGACCATTATTACTATTTTAACAAAATTCAACTTTATTAAAGCAACATCAACAACAACAAAATCACACTAGTAACTTTTAAATAAAAAGATTTAGTCTAACAAAACATATTTCGTTCGCACACCATATGTCATTGCCAACCTTAGGTGAAATGGTGCTCTAGGCGAAAGGCCCCATGGTGCCCACCTACTATTCTATACACACATCATCCAGTACTCCCATGGTTCCCTCATCCTGTCCTGTACACTTCATCCAAATTGCTTTTTACTTCTCTTTCTTACAGTTTGCTTACTCTTCATTATTTGCTGCATTCATTCATTCATTCAACATATCCTAACCAGGCTGGAGTGCACTCTAATAACTGTATTTGAAAGCAAGTGCATTATGCTGGGGGTCTGGGGGTTGCTAAGCTCCCACAAGCCATAGGGGTTCCAGGTACACTGAGGTGGATTTTAGGACTTTTTAAACAACCTTTTCATCCAATAATAACATGAAGACAAATTATGCTTAAGGAAACAAATGCAGTCTTATTCTTCAACTTTACTTTGCATACTTTCAACACAGCCTAAGTGCACATGATGACACTGTATTAACTGTGGAGGAAATAAATGCATTAAGTGAGGGGTCTGGTGCTGAGAAGCCAGATGCATGGAGACTCTTCATGGTCTGAGGTGCATTTTAAAATTGTTTTGACAGCCTGAACAAAAATCTTAATTAAGGAAAGAAATTCAGTTATTCTTTCAACTTTGCTTTTTCCTGCATCCTTTCAACCCACCCTGACTAAGACTATTTTGTAATAAACGTGGAAGAAATAAGTGCAATAAGCCAAGGGCAGTGGTCCCTGGAAGTCAAATGCATTCTAAATGGTCAGAGGAACATTTTAGAGCTTTTTTACAAGCCTTTGACCCAATGACGGCCTGAACAAAAAACATGACTAAGGAAAAAATTTCAGGCTTACTCTTTCATTTTTGTTGTTTCATCCATCCATTCAACACATTCTAATTGACCAGAATTACACTGTACTAGAGGAAATAATTGCATTAAGATGAGGTTCTGAGGCCACTAGGCCCCAAGAAGTCATAGGTGTTCTACATGCTCAGAGGGGCATTTTAGAGCTAATAATGGCCTAAATAAAAATCATGACGAAGGAATGAAACTTGGTTTTATTTTTTTTTATTTCAAGGTAAAAATAAGTTGTATCCAAGGTTTAATGCTCAAAAATGACAAAACAGCAGTTCTTAATACATTTAGAAGAGTAATACTTGTGAGGATACATGAATCATATATGTAAATTATATCTGGGAATTGTTCCTACCACCCTATCCTCTCAGAAAAAGACAATTTTTCATTCTGTGTATGTCCTATAGTGTTAGACTGGGATGAAAATTAAGGCAAAAATGGCCACAGCCATATCTTTCAACTTGCTGCTGTCAAATGTATATGCAACACTCCTTTTCATCCCATTCCCAAAAGACAGCCACCATCTATATACATCTCTGATGTCAGACCGGGATGAAACTGAAAAAGAAATGTTACATTACATAACATATACATATTCCTGTCAAATGTATAAAAAAGCATACTTCCTTACCTTCCCCTCAAAGATAGCCACCAATATATGCATCTGATTCTTGACTGTGAGTGAAAGTGAAAAAAAAAATAATGATTACAGTAATATTTCCAACTTGTTATTCTTAGATATTACACTGCTCCTATATAAGCTATAGTGGCCCTTTCTGCAGACACTTGAAGTTTGTGAGTAAGCTTAAAGAAATAATGACCACACCTTAACACAAGATATAGTGACTTATGCATATCCCTGTGGTTTGGGAGGAAAATTCAAGAAATAACGACACTGTCTCCACCTCAGCCCCAGGACCCAGACAAACACAAACTACACTGACCTTCTTGGCACACATCTGAGCAGGGCCAGTTTTAGGCTTGGAGGCATTCATGTTAGAGATTACTACTAAGCCTGTGTCAAAATCCAATTATACAGCTTTGGGGTATGGGGGCCACCAGGCCCCCAAAAGCCCTGAAGGACTGGATGTTCTGTGATGTGTTTTATGCCTTATTTTTGGCAGATGTCTGTTTAAACTGAGCAAATGACAACAAGGTTAGTTACTTTCATCCAGAGCAACCCTATCAAGCAGTTATAGCCACTTCTGTAATATAATTCAGACATCTGATTATGATAACAGAGGAAGGTTATGTAATGCATGCCACTTTTACTCTAGACAAATAATTGCTGCACATTAAAGTATTCTAAGCTGTTTCACACAGATTATATCATTACTGCAAAGCTGAAATAATGAGCAAACAATAGATGGCAGCTAGAATGTTTTATCTGCAGACAACCCTAGCAATTACACCTTCTTTGTTGTACATGAGTATAAAGGATTAGTCCAGATAAAATTACTTAAGCTAGCAGATCTAGGAGACTCTCTTTCTCTGATACCCTCCCTGTGGGAGGAAAAAAGATACCTTGTTGAAGTTTCCAGTAGTTTATTCAGTTAAGCAGGTAGTGGGATGATGTTCTTGCTGTAATACATTACGTTCAACAGGTCAGTTATTTAAAGGCAGTTACAGACAAAGGTAGGAGGGTCCATGGGAGCTGCCTGGAGATAAATCTGGGAGATGGAAAAACAAGGAGCCACCTTAGAGGTTGGTCCCTTATTTGATTATTCCTGAAAGACCTGTGAGGGTTTACCACCTCAGCAGCCTGTGGAACCTCATTCTTAGTTAAAAGGTTTTATTTTTATTTTTAATTTCTAACAAACAAAACATGAGAACATACTGTGAGCTACACCTATAGAGCTATATTTAAGAAAACATTTTCACCTGAGTTTCATCAGATCCATCTTAGAGAGTGGTTTACACTTTGATCATTGAAAATGCCTGCTTTTATGAGGCTATCATGAAACTTTATTCATCTGTTTTGTAACACATCTAAAATGAGATGTTGTGTCTGCATCAGTGGGGCCTTTACTCTTTGGAACCCAGTATGAATTCTTTATTACAGAACTTTTTCCAGTCTATCCCATGTAATATGAGAGGCTGTGCCCACTTTTACAGGGCTCATTATCTCCTGACATATAATATGAAAGGCTGATATTCTTTTGTATAACAGAAAAGGTTTACAGTGCCTACTTATAAGAGACCCATATACATAATTAATGTGACCAGTCCGCATTCTTCTCTCTTTTGATGAAGATAGACCTTTTTATATGCAGATGAGGTAGTCACTTAAAGTTACACTAGTTGATTCCCATTTTTGAGCAGTACATGCATCCAGAGAAATAGCATACAGTGGAAAACAAGTCACAGTGTTCATTTTATGCAGAGCTCATGGATGTGCACAAGAAGGAGGAAAAAATGAAAAAGTAAGTGAAGTCTGAGATCACAGAACCTTTGTGTGGGCTTTCTGTGCCCATGGAATAAAAATCCAACAAGTGGTGAACTACAGAGTATACAGGCACTTTTAATAAGCATAAGAATCTCAGATCTTCTCTGAGCATGGGTAAAGTATGCCTATGGTGTAAAGAATATAGCAGTGTGGGGTGGTGTCCTGGATCAACAATTTTCATTTTACTACAGAGCATAGAAATTTTGTTAAATGCAGACCCAATGGCTGCAGTATCTATACCTGGCTGCTGTGGGGTAGCTGCAGTGAGAAGTGGAATGCTCTTGGTCTCAGAGTATGGTTTTATGGTACTCCAGTCTGGGGTCTTCACTGTCAAGCTTCTTCCTGAGTCTAGGAGTTACTGAGGACTCTTCTGTTCACATTTTTTCTCTCTAGGTTCCAGGTGGTGAATTCAGGACTCTTCTGTTCAGATTCTTCCTCAGGTTCCAGGTGGTAAAGTTAGTGCAAAAGAGGGCTAGATAGCTCAGTGCCTGGCTAGATAAAGGGATGGAAACTGAGAGGGATCAGTTGGAAGGGCAGTTAACCAGTCTCCCGAGAGAGGGGGTGGTGCCAAGGGGCGCAGGGTGGGGTTAGACGATGTAAGAGGCTGATGTAATCAGTATGGGAGTGGGCTGTTAATCAAACTGGGAGACTAGACTTTGGCCACCTTTTCTCACTCTTAGCCCCAAAAAGAAAGCCCAAGTCCCAAATCAGTAGTGAAAACAAACAAAAAATTCAAATAACTGAAAGTTGCTATTTAAGTTGGTGCACATCATGAGGTAAAAAAAAAACACTTTCAAACCCATGCCAGTTACTTTTTAGATTTGTACAGATCTGGAGATCACACACAAAATAAATAAATAAATGCTTGAAATTGTTACTCAGTATGTACTTTCATCTCTTTTGCCACTGTAGCTTCAGTTACTGCCATTTCCAAGCACATAGTTATCTCCTTGATGGCTTGTAGTACCTCTTTAGAATCACTAAAGAATGAAGGACATCCCAAAAAGAAAGTTTTGAGGATTGCCGGATATAATAGTCTGAATCATCCTGCATGCTTTTATCCTTGCACGTTCTAACCAAAAATTTGTGATCTATAAATACTGTTGTCTCACCATACATTCTTTACCAGATTTGTTGACACAGCCACAAACTTTCTGTGTCAGGGTAAAAGTCTGAAATCTAACAGTGATAGTTCTCTGACCATGTGGTTCTCTCTGACAGGCTTGTCAAGTTGTGTGATGTGTTGTTTCCAACTGAATTTCTTCTGCCTTTATCTCTGTCCACTTATCTAGCATTTATACAATGAGTTTCATACCATTTCAACCTATCAATGACTCTGCAACACCAGTGAGCCTTATTTTATGTTGGTCTCAGTCTTCAAATTCCACTATTGATTCATAAATTTCAAGCCTAGCCTGTGAAGCTTCAGCCCTAGTCTTTAGTTCAGTGCCATAAATCAGTCAAAATTTGAACTGCAACAGAATGCTAATCAAAGTGTTCTGTCTCAGTTTAACACTTACCTTATGCACTTTAGCATGTGATACCATATTTCTCAATGTCTAATTGCAAGGAATCTGGACAAAGACAAAAATAATAGGGGGAAAGGCCCAAAATCATGGACAGATTTTAAATATTGCTCTTATAAGCTTAAAAAGTTGCTAAAATAAGAGGTTTTGCATTAACATACAATTTCTAACACATATGAAGTCTGAAACTCAAATGTATGTCATTATTTCGTGACTTCAGTCTTCAGTGATTTGCCAGAAAACCACAAATTTTATGAGGAACAGACCAAAAATATGAGGCAAAAATGTAGACATTCTATAAAAATGTAGACTGTTGAGAGGGATGTGTGGTACCGCCAGTACTGTGTCGCATTTTCCTCCCATTCAAACCTGTTATTCTGCACAATGTTTGAAATGAAATCCTTCATAAAATACTATTTTTCTGTATGTGGCATCACCAGAAAAGTTTATCGGACTTTAATCTTGGTGATTTCTATGTAGGGAATAGCAAGATAGAGTTTGTGTGTGTGTGTGTGTGTGTGTGTGTGTGTGTGTGTGTGTGTGTGTGTGTGTGTGTGTGTTGGAGAGGTACATCCACAGACTTTAAGGCATGGGGCTTCATTCATTGAATTCTATGGATGCAGCCCTCACACTATCTTGCATTGACATTAGCAAGAAATACTATAGCACTATGCAGACATATTCTTAATAAAAACTTATGAAGCTTTTTATTAAGAAATTCTCAACAGAATATTGTTAAGAAGGGGTGATAATGCATTGTGGCATTTAATTTACAAAGTGCAGTGATAAGTACTTAAAGTCAGACAGAACACGTTAAGTCCAGAGTCCGTTTCACTCAGTCTTGTATTATTATTATCCATGATGCATTCCTCCATTGTTTATCTCCTACCTTCTATCTTATTCAAGATCACCTTTAGCAAGACCTCTTGTTCTAGCAATGTGTTCTGGGGGTTTGCTGCCTCATAGAGCTGAATCGTGCTGATATTATTAGATGTCGTGACCATCTGTGATCACTGAGATATCAGGTCACTTTTTACCTTATTTTTATATAATTTTTTGGACAGAGGCCAGTTCAGTTTTCAGTCATTTAAGCACAAACTTGTCACATCTGTATAGCTTTTTACAAGCTACTCTATTATGAAATCTTCATGGACAGATGTAAGGAATGGCCTCCCCAGCTTTGTCATACTAGCAGTCCAACAAAGAAGATCTTATTGTCTGAAACTGTACTGCACTGTTCTGTATGTACACAAACAAGACTGGATTTAAAGTGAAGCAAAGTTAGTCTGTGCACACGTGCTCTTTGTTTACATGGCATTCAAATATCAGCTACTAGCCAAGAAGACAAACTCTGTTTTCTTCCTGTCATGGGATGCATTGCTTTAAATGTTGTTAACTGGCATGTGGCAGTCACATGATGTAATTCTTCAGCATGCAGGAAAGAGATAGTCTCAGCATGGCTTTGGGCAGTCACTTCACTGCTGCTCTGCATATAGGGCCCAGTGCAGTGTAAAATTAGTCCCATATATAGAAATGGATAATAAAGTGAGATGCCTCTTAAAGCTACAAAATATTAAGACTTTTATGCTAAATCAGGCCTTTCTTTCATCATACATACAGTACTTGGTAGGGAACAGGACATCAGGTCAATATTTAATTTTTGAAAATATGCACTATATCATTACTCAGTTTGCATATGCGTACTACCTATGTTTCCAGTTGTTAACTTTGAATGTTTTTTACTACACAGACACACACACGCACACACACACACACACACACACACACACACACACACACACACACACACACACACACACACACACACACACACACACACACACACACACACACACACACAGTTATTGTTTGACTTGACACAGGTGCCCTTTTCAGTGGAGGCCCAGTGAGAAAAGCTCCAAGTTAACACATTTAATGCAATCAGTATTTACAATAATAAATTTTATAAAGTAGTTTCAGTGAATAGATAGCATAGTGGTCAGTATAATGAAATTTCTATTGATATTCACAAACATTAATATAAAAGCACTATACTGAGACTTTGTAGATAGAAAAGAGGATCAGAGAGGCAGGAGTAACTTAAGAAATACAAAGCCTTCATAAGAGCTAAGCTTTTTGGTGCACCAGCCATTGTAATTTCCACTTACTGTGCAGTGAATATGATTTTAAATATGAAATGAATAGGTAAAATTTCTAAACTTAGAGTAGGATTAAAATATGAATTCCCATCTATAATGTAAGCATGAAACATGGCTGCAACACTGCTGCATACAACAAATTAACTGCGAAAATTATGTAAAATTTAGGCATATTATGGAGAATGGAGGATGCTTTGCCTAATAAAATAGTAATAGAACAACTGAAAGCTAGACTAGCCATCCAGCAGTTTAGTGCAGAGCATCAAACTGCAAAGCTTCATCCTCCAGTTATGGGTTTTATTTCCTTAGTTTCCATTTGTCAGACAACATTTACAGGTCACACCTAAAAACATATTTTTTTATGTAGTGTGCTTTCATTATTAAATGTTTAAAAGAAAACACACACACACACACACACACACACACACACACACACACACACACACACACACACACACACACACACACACACACACACACACACACACACACACACTACCCAAATTCAGCTTATTTAGAAACAAGCTACTAACCAACCCCTGAAATAGCCTGGCAGATCACTTTGATGGCTATATATAACCCATAATCATATTAATTTTGGGGATGTGATATTTTCCCCATTGCCTTTTTGATCTCATTTATATAGATATTCCACACATTTAAAATACATTTCTACATCCTGAGGGAAACAAGAAATATGCATATTGTTTTCTTTTCTAGTCATATTGGTATTGTGAACAGTACCATTCTTTAATGTAAGGTCTCCTCCTGACCACTTCTGAGTGGGCAATGGTCACTAATACTGACTACTTGCCTGCCTGAATACCAGCAGATCATTAGTAATGTTACTAAGCCAGTCCTTACCCAAACAACAGATCAAGACCTGCAAGGAATGCCATACCACGTTGAAAGCATAACGTGGGAAATTAAGTAACATAGTGGTTG